>NC_057694.1:3521383-3819177 GCF_014466175.1 Vespula pensylvanica
TACATACATACATACATACATACATACATACATACATACATACATACACACGCAAATATATACATATATATATTACATAAAATGTGTAAAACAAAACCACGCGGAAATGTGCTCTAGAATGTGAGTTTACTGATTTCTAGCATTTACACCTAGTTTTAATATATATTACAAATATACAGGATGAAACATTTAAAGAAAACTATTTAAATATCTTGGTTGATTATTGATATAAAATATTCTTTAGGAAAAAGATAATATTTGGAAAAATAAATATAATAATAGAATATTTTTGTCCAAAAGAATGTCTTTCTAAAGGTCTAAATTTAATTCATAAATGACAAAGAATTGTTGAGTGTTTCCATTTTAATATACCATCCTGTATATAATATTCTTTGTTTCTAAACTTTTGTCCAGATTAAGCTTAAACGCTTTAAGAAAAATCTTCAATACCTTTCACAAGGTTGCTGAATTTTCTGGGATATATAACTTGGATCATACACTTGTTATTTCTTATTTCATTTTCTGTCATAAATTTAAAATCTGTATTTCATTATCGTTTGACAATTGCTACTTACAAATAATAATTGAAAAAAGATTTAATAATTCACTGAAATTTTTATAATGTATGCTAAGTTTAAGACAATAATTATAATAGATATCAACACATTAATAAAGAAATGCGTTATAAGAATGACTTATTTAAACATTTTATTTTGCATTTTTCAATAACATATAACTATGCTTCTTTGGTTTTCATAATATAAAAAATATATATGTGTTACCAAATATATTCCAAATGCTAGCAATGATTCCACTGATGTTCAACAATTGAATTTAGTATTATGTAAAAGAAATTATTTGAATGCAATACTTATAAATATACATTTTAGATAATATTGAAATAATATATTACTTGTATGTAATATTATACTTAAAATAATAAAAAAATGTTTGCTAAAATTGAAATTATTATGCAAACCTCTAATTTCATTATTATATGCAATTTATCTTCTCTCTTTAATAGTATATTTATATAATAAAAATAATTATAAGTAACAAATCTTTTAACCTTTTTGAATAAAAATATGAAACTGTGAAGAAATACTGGGATTCCACTCTTTTAAAGTAAAATTACAAATATTTTATAAAAAATATTCAAAAGTATATCCATTGCATCAAATGATTTCTTTACTTCAATTTCCATAGTTTCTTATATAGTATTGTGTATTGACAACTTCATTTTTTCTGTAAAAGAATTATTATTGCAATTAAAGAAGAAATATAAATTTTGTTTCATCATTTACTTCATACCATTGAACATATATTATTAAGATTTCTGGATGTTTTTCATCTAAATTTAGTAACTATTGGGAATCCCTGTTCTAAACTATACTTTCACAGCCTTTTTCTATTTTCTTTTTGGAAGACTTTTATTATACACATTATTTTTTATTGCAAAATATTCATCCCTTTCCTTAATGATTTCAGCAACCTTTGTGAAAAATTTCTTTTGTACAGATAATAAACAATTATTGATCCTACTATGCAAATCGTTCTTGCCATATATGAGTGCGATGTTGAATTTGTAGAATAGGTTCAAGAATACATCGAATACAATTAATACGTCCTTTAAATCTTTCTCTATCTCTGGCCATTTCCTCCCATGGACCTTTTCGAGCAGCACGATATGCATAGTCCCACTGTACCATTGTATGTACAACTGGTGTCAGATTAAATGTTACCTGTAATATATTAACAATGTGATAAAATAATAACACAAAATAAATTATTGCATCAGACATGATTAAGCGATTTTGAACTATTATGTGTCATTTCACGTTATTTATAATTGCTCCAGACTTTACATTTTCAATATGTTAAAACAAACTTTAAAAAATTATAAAAATTTATTAAGACTATAAATATTTCATTATTTCAAATTCATTACCTTACGAGTTTGAAAATTATATGTTTTTTCATTTTGAGTTATTTCACATTCACTCTCATTTTCATTTTGACTCTCATCAGTCGATTCATTGTAATCAAAATCGCTGTCATAAATATTTTCCGAATCTGTTTCGAAAACTATCTCATAATTATCTTCTGAATCGACTGAACTTTCTGATATTAAACGTGGTCGAAATGTATTTCGTTTAAAATTATATTCCTCGTCAGTCGTAACGTGGCCGTTACTAAACGGCCTTGAGTCTGCCAAAAGCATTTTAGCGGGGACAAATTCCTTGCACCAAGCGAGCTTAGATATATAAAAACAATAGTTGTAAATAAATTTTCTATGATCTAAATAAAATTTATAATATATTCATTGTATCGATAACTTACAATGCTGATAGGCTCTACAGGCGTAATTGCAAATGAAATTTTCTTCAGTATGTCGAAACCAACTTTTGTTAGCAAAACCTCTATCGCTGTTTGTAATAAATGTATCACCATTATGCTGTACAATTTCGGTCGCATTACCCTGTCTTGATTTCAAAATATTTTCAAAGGATTCCATTGTAAAACAACTTATCTTCATATTACACATTCTGACAATAACTTTAATCGGCCATTTTCATTTTCTTAACTATTCTGAACTATTAAGTAGGAGACATCATGGTTACCACTTAAGCGAAACAAATTCCCCTAGAGAAGTAATAAATCTGTTGAATATCGGAAATGAATAAAGTTTAATAATGGAAACAATTGAGATCCCTAAAATATTTTTCGACTACTTTTATCAAATTTTTTAATCGTATTTTGGTGAAAAATATTTTTCAAAATAATAATGGAAAATTTTAATCAACATATGAATTTGATGTTATGAATTTTGTTGTTATTATTTTGTTTCAAATATGCCAATAATTTTTGTTCAATAATCAACAGAATACGATTAATATTTATTTCCAGAATGTTTATATGTATATCTAGCTTCAATTCCATTTTTGGTCGGATTGAAATATTACTATATTTTACTGCAACTGGTGCTACTTATATTTATAAAAGTCTAAAATAATAGACACGAATATTATAATTTCAGGAAAGATGCAACCGCCTAAACATAATAACATAAGCGGGTAAAGATATATTTAAAACATATAAAATATATATCTATACATATTTTCTATAATCTACTACTATATTCGTATACGTACTATGTAAATATTAACATATAATTTAATATAACTAATTTTTTAAATCTATTTATATTATTAAATTGAATTTTTTACAATTACCACAACTTCCATTTAGTAAATTAGGATATCCTCAAGTTCAAGCATGGATCGAACATACGAAAACTAATATAAAACCTTGGAGATTATTTCTAAATACTAATTATGTCAAATCACCCCAAAGTGTGTCAATATTAAGTAAAAGAGTTGTGAAAAACCTTGAATACTTTCACAGCAATTACCTCTTTGTATTCATTGGATTATTTATATATTGTTTGTAAGTTTTATGAATAATATTTACAATGTAGAAATTATTGAGAAAAATTACTTATATATATATAAATTATCAAATTTAATTTTTAAACGTTACTTTTTATCTTAACATTACTTTTATATTGTATTCTCATACTTTAAGTATCTAATTATTTGCACAATATTATTTTAGGATTACATCAAGTTTATTACTATTTGCTATTATAATGCTTTTTGGAATTTGTTATATAGTATCTAAATGGCATGTTAATGAAAGATTGTCGATTCATGGTCATAAATTAACTTTAGTTCAATTATATGCATTAATTGGGATTTGTTCATTACCTTTCTTTTATTTTATTGGTGCTGGAGCAGATCTATTTTGGGTACTTGGTAAGATAAAGAAAAGTTGTATTCATTACTATGACTTGATATTTACACAAAGATATTGAAAAGAATCAAAACAATTTTAAATATATGTATGTTTGTTACAGGTGCATCCTGGTTTCTAGTAACACTTCATGCAATTTTTTATAATATTGACTCTGTTTTATGTCCAGGACAAGAAGAACTTGATACATTAGTAATTGAAGATGTGTAAAGTTATTTTAAATATAAAAATAAGTACAATTATAAAAAAAGAAAGTAAAACGTTTTCTTCTAAAAACAATAACTTTCACATTTTATTCATGTATAAAAATTAAGAAATTTGACCTAAAAAATGCACATATTTATATTTAAGAACTGCATTGAAAGAGAATTCCATTTCTCTTATTTTATATATTATCATGATTCTTTACTTCTGATAAAATGTCTTCTGTATTTATTTTTTATTGCAATTTTAAATTTGTATGACCGCAACAAGTTTCATGGAAATCGTATATTATAAAAATAAATAAAAAAGATACTGTAATTTATTATTATTTATTGTAATAATTATATTATTAGTAATAAAAAAATAATACTATATTTATATGAAAAATGGAAAACATCAGTTCTCTGCCAGGTATCAGGATCCACCCTCATTGGCACATATTAACTTCCATTGTTTTACTTACCTAATTTATATAGGTAAGTTTTATGATAAATCAACTTAGGTCTAAATACAAAAAACAATGGTTTACAAATGTAATTATATGTAAGTTAAAATTATTATAAACTTAATATTAGGTTATATAATCGTTATTGTGATACAAACATGTTACAAAATTTATTATTGTTTACATATAAAATAAACCAAAGTAAGTAATAAGTTTTATGAAAATTAAATGTTTAGTTCAAACATTCTTTTATCTTAGAAAAGCAAAGAAAACAGAATTGAACAAAATTTGCATTATATAAGACATATTTGGATACTACAAAGACTTGTTAAAAGAAATAAATTTATGTACCATTTAAATAACAAATGTGAAATTCATTTTGAAGTCGTAATGCTACACATGCTATTATACATTCTGTTTTAGGCTTGTATTCCAATATTGTTTGCAAATGAGGCAAAATAAATGATGTAAAAAATATATAATTTTTAACTCTGTCACAGAAATTATATATACTAAATTGATGCACATGTAACTATAATCAGCTGAATTTATTTTTCTCTCATGCTAATTTAAAAACTTGACAATATTTATTACATAGAAGTTGTCCATTCAACGAAACATGGTTTATTACAGCTAAATATCTTATTATGAACATAAACATACTATAAATAAGTATGATTCAATACCTGATAAATGTTTGTATTATAGATAACTATATTGTAAAAAAAACCTTTTTAAAAATATTTTAAACATAAAATTTATGGAACAAAAAGTTATTATTTAATTGACACAACCTTTTTTCTCTTTATTATATTTAATTACATGCATCAAAAAATGATATAATATGTCTGAAAAATATAAATTAAAAGCACATTAAATTTGTGTAAAATGCGCTCAGTCACTGCCAGAAAAATACTAAATGAATTTAGTCATGTGGAATCTATTTTAAGTAATTAATACTAAATTAATAATTGAGCCTTTATAAATATTAATACATGAGAATATAGATAAAAAAAAATGTTCTTTTATCATTATGATTTTTAGATTTAATAAACTAGTTAAGGATAGGGCAAGCTTTCTAAAACGAAAAATAGTATTGTTACTGTCAATGAATCATGGATAATAAATGTATTACGAATTAATACTCAGATAAAACAATAAAAATAATTGTGAACATGCAAGAAATATCAAATTTATAAAATTGAAATAAATGTAATAATTTGTAACACACAGAAAAAGAATCAAAGATAAGACTTGTGTACATATTTAAAAAAAAAAAAAAAAAAGAAAGAAAAAGAAAAAGAAAGAAAAAATGAATAATGAAAAAGCAAATTCACACAAAGTTTGCTATTATTTGCTAGTGTACACAAAAAAGCTATGTTATAAATTTAACACAGCATAATTTCAATTTAAGTGATACCTTAATCCCTTGGTAAAATAATGATACTTAATATCTAATAAAATGATAAATTTAAGAAGATATAAAACTGATGAAATTTAATGGCAAAAATACTTTCTTAGTTGAATTCATTTACTGTATTTATAAACATTAAGTGCATTGATTCATTTTGCACAAAAATTTAGAAAATGTACAACCATCATAATCAATTATTACGTATTAAGTTGTACTAATATTACTACTTTCATCAACTGTATTCTTCAGTAAAAAAAGATGAATATATTCGTAACAGTGATAATCAAGAATAATAGAGCTGTGTAACATGAAATATTATATGTGATTTTACTTTGTCCAAGATGTTCTGAACAACAAAAGCAAAAGAAATTCTTCAAGTAAAATTCCTAGTTTTTGTTTAACACTATATAGTCTTCATCACAGTAAAAAGTAGTAATCATAGTTCCATGCAATTACACACTGCACTTTATATCATTGAAATATTACCATTGTATCAAATGTTACTTATAAATTACACTTAGTATTGTTTTTTCTTGTTGATTCCAAAATCCACTTACCTTCCAAAACAAGATTTAATAATAATAAATCTATTTTATAAATAAGAATGAAACCAATGTTCTATAATATTACAATGATATGAAGTTTATAAGTTGGCTGGCTTACCCTTATTTAGAAACTAAAATTAATACGATATCACAATATTAAGATGAAAATGCTTTGCAGAACTACTATTCTGTAGCACCTTTATCTTCTTTGTATTCTTAATAAAGTGTAAAAGCAATACATAACATTTAAAAATTTGTAGTACTATTGCTACGATTGACCTTTTTGCCAATAGCTCTATTTGAGATTCTATTTGTTGCAGATCTTAATCTATATCTTTCAGAATTTACTGTGCCATTTATTGCAGCTACGTTTGGAGCAAATGTTTTAATACACTTTGCTGCTTCTTGTAATTGCTTTGATAAAATCTCATTTTTCAATTTCTCAGCATTCAATTCACGTCGAAGCTGAGCTTTTGTTTTATTTCCATATGGACATAATACTCTGTGTTGAATAAGTGATATAGCCGAAGGCCTCATCTCAGGATTCGGATGAATCATCAACTGCAAATAATGTTTTTTTTTTTTTTTTTTTTTAAATAATACTAATAAGTTATGCTATTAAAAACATATTACAACTTCTTATGCAGTTATTAACTTACCTTTAGCAAATCATTGAGATCTCTACTATAGGGCGATAATTCTTTTAAATTTCCATTTCTAATATCATGCCATTCGGGACCATTCTTGGGAAGTGGACCACCACCACCAGCTTCATACACCGTAAGACCCAAGGCAAAGATATCAGCTTTTGTTAAATGATTAAAATCTTCATGTAAGATTTCAGTTGGCAAGTATCTACAATCACCCTCTTCAACTTGTGGATTACTAATAGATGTTACATGACCCAAATCTCCAATTTTATATGTAATTTCTTCTTCGACTATTTCTTCTTCGTCAAAACCATCATCAGCTGAATCATAATTAACGGCAAGTAGCCTTTTCTCTTTTGAAATAAATATGTTTCCTGGTTTGATATCCATATGTACTAATTGCACACTATGGATATATCTTAAACCTTCAGCAACATGTAACAATAACTGCCGCATTTCTGCTTCAGATAAATGCTTTTTTTCTTTTTGCAAGGTTAAAATGGCATCTGCCAAACTACCACCATTGCAATATTCGTTTTGTATAATCATATGATTATCTTCTGCCCACGCGGAATAATATCGTACAACATGTTGATGTTTACCAAGAACAGCATGTGCATATACTTCGTTTAATGCATTTTTTTCATTGATGCTTCCAGCTACAGGTTTAATGCTTTTTTTAATAGCATAAACGCATCCATCTAATCTATTAATACATTTATAAACAGAACCAAATTCACCAGTACCAATCAAACCAAGTTCATGGAACTCTCTATGGTACCTGGGAATGTTAGATTCATGTAAAGCTACACGTTTAGTTGGTTGCTCTATTTCATTATCAGAATCCTCAGAGTCGGCAAGATCAAATTTATTATTTTGAACATCTGGAGATCTGATATATAAAACAAAAACAAAACATATTTAATAAAATATAAAATGAAACAAATCTTATAACATAGAATAGTTTATCCATACCCATTAAGACTACGTTTTGATCTACTTCTTTTTCTTGCTGTTAATAACATTCCATTTGGTGTAAAAGGATTAACATTGGCTGCAGGTCTATCTGATTTACTTTGGTAACTGCTAGCTACAGGTCTAGGCTTTTCTAATGAGAAAAGTCTAGTACATTTGGAAGGAAGTGGAGTATGCATTGTACTTTTTTCCATTAAAGTTTTAGGTGTAGCAGGTGAGTCAAATAATCTTAATGCTCTGACACGCTTGTATGGTGGACTACAAGCTAGAGACATTTTTTGTGAACAGCCAATTTCACGAGATGGAACCTTTATTCCAGAAGGTCCTATATATAAGTCAAAGTATTAAAGTATTTGATATAAAATTAAATAATAAATAACTTATCTTCTTATATCTACAAGATACATCAAGTAACTATCTATGTTAACCTTAATGTTTTGAACACACACATGTAATTCTATTTGAAGAATTTTCTTTATTGTATACCTGATAGATGTTTCAAGCAAATAGGTGTATGTCATAAGACAAAGCAGAATGCATTTTAAAGATTAATATTTCATTGACAGCATTGTTTCCAACTACAAATATATTAATGTTTGTTTACAAATACTTGTGTGTGTTTGTGTGTGTTCGCACCTATATATATATACACATACATTTATTAAATTATATTTTTTTTTATTTCTAACCTGTCACACTGATGGCCGGTGTTTTGTTATTATTGTGTGGTACTGTAAAGCTTCCATTGAGTTCACATGTGGCTGGACTAGTGAAAGACAATTTTTTCGGTTGAAGTGTAGATAAGCATGCGGAATACTCGGTCGAAGAATCAAAAACATCTTCGATATCGCAACTCGAGTTGTTTCCAAGGCTGCTTATATTAAGTTCCTCGTCTTCTATATCACACGCATCAAAATGCAACTTTCGTGCCACTTCCATGACTTCAAATTGTCACCATAAGTCAATTCGCATGCAATTATCTTGTGTGCATTAAAAATGCTACACCAAAAAACTAACACCAATTAACGAAACCCGAGCACGTTCGGACGATTCATTCAAACGAACTATTCGTACCAAGAAGCGTTCGTTATGGCGGGTGGCACGAGCTTGAAAATGAGACACGCTATTCGTAATAGCGATATTATTTCACTTTTTTTTTCTCTTCTCTCTATCAGAGATACTAGCCACCAATTAAGAGATTTCTCACTATTTACATATTAATAAAATAATTTATTAAAGTAAAATACGTTCAAAAGTAAATATAAAATCTACATTTATTCGATAACTTCCCTAACAATAGCTATGTGCAATTGCGACATCTGCTTGCTTTTTATGATCACTAACAGTCTTATAAAAGATAGGTATATATCTAAATTTCACATTACGAATGTAATATTTTGAGTCTTAATCACGTTTAAAGAAAGAAAAAAGATCATACATTTTTATTTTCAAGAACATTTGATAAATATTTAATATTAAATATAGGGTATGTCAAAAATCCCTAGGTGACTCAATAATTTCTAGGTAGTTTTAAATATCAATCATACTTTTTCAAAGCTTTTTAGACAAATTTTATGATAAGACAAGAAAAGAAACATTATCTATCTGAATAGTCCTATTTTTTGACTATTTTAAAATAAAACAATCATATAAAATCTTGTTATCTAATAGTTCAACGGTCTTTTTTAAATAGATTAGTTATTTTTTAAAATCACGAACGTAATAAATTTTTGCTTCGATATTGGAGTATCGTTATTTTTAAAATTAAAATCTGCACTTTCATTATGCTTTCATAAGAAATTCATGTAAAAGAAGAAATAAAGTTAAAGAATAGAAATAATTTAATTTTTTTCTATTATTTCTGTTATCTTATTGCTATCTAATGAATTTTTATTTTGCATTTTGAAGTTAAATAATGATTTACAATTTATACATGTAGATACATATTTATATGTTACAAATTTAGCATAAATATATCTATATACGAATTTTTCATCTGCATTCAGATTTTTTTATTGGCAGCGCCATCCATGACTACTTACTATATAACTATACAGACAATCGGAATACGATCGTTTCTTTACTCTAATCGATTTTCTTCTCTACTGCTGGCAGACTGTACGTTTGATGCTTTGTCACGTCATGTAATTTTTTATTCTTTTTATTATTATAATATTACATAAATAATATATATTTTTGTATTTTTATAATTTTACATTATTATAATATAACAATATCGGAAATCAATAAGCAAATTTTTGACAGTTCCCCGAAGTCCCCGGTGGGCGGTAGAGTCTGCAAATGATGAAGGGTGAGTAAAATCATTATTAGTACCAAAAAGGTCACAAGTTGGTATTTATTAATATCAGTAAAATGTATTTATGTAATTTGTAAATATTTATAATTTTAACCTGCTGATTGGAGAGGACAAGAGTAACTCGTCTTGAAAATCTCTCTTCTCGTCTGATAAAATAATATAAATTGTCTGTTAGTGCTCGATTGAAGATTACTATTCGATCGAAGATCTTTCCAGGCTAACAGGTATAGACGTTCAACTATTTAATGGAATTAAGTAATTTAAAGAGTTAAGAATTCTTTTTTATGCATTCTTTTTTGTTATTGTCTTGTTTTACTAAATAAACTAAAGAATATTAGCTAATAATATATAAGACGTCTTATATTATTTGATTAATATTAAAGCTATTATTTATATTTCAGGTCTTAATATTATAAAAATTATAAATTAATCAATATGAGTAAGACACCAGTTTCAATACTTCAAGAAATGATGGTGAAAAAACAAATGGTACCGAATTACGAATTAATACATGATGGCGGTGGTACACATGTAAATACTTTCACCTATCTTGTCATATGTGAAGGGCTTAGTGCAACAGGTACTGGACGTAGTAAAAAAGACGCAAAACATGAGGCTGCTAAAGCTATGCTTGAAAAAATAGCAGCTCATAGAGCTTATCCCCAATTGCCAGCTTCACCTGCACAGTCTCCTATAAAAACATGTTTACCAACCGTTATACCAGCTTCTCCAAGAATTCCACCAAACGAACCTTTTGTAAATGCAATAGGTGCTTTACAGGTATTTTTTTATTTTTAATATTTAAGTTGGTATTAATTATAAAAATATAAAATACATGGTCATTATAAATCTTTTATATTTTACAGACATTGTGTGCAGAAAATAATTTGCAAGAACCAGAGTACATAGCTATTAATGATGAAGGTCCACCACATGCAAGAATCTTTACTTATCAATGTGTTCTTTCAACATTTAAAGAGGAAGGAGTAGCAACTACAAAGAAACAAGCGAAACATGAAGCAGCTAAAAAAATGCTAAATCGTATAAAAGAACTTGTTTCTGTTAATTGTCCAGATCTTTTAGGTGATGAACAAGATCAACAGAAAATAAATGAAATGATAAGTAACTCGATCGCCGAAGCACGCTATCCTCAGTTAAATAAAAGTACATCTAAGAAAGTGAATTTAGGACTTAAAGTTTCTAATTATCATACAAAATTAAAAACTACTTTCATAACAATACACCAAGAGCTTACAGCAAAGTTAGAAGCTATAAAACCTAATACATGTGATTATGATATGGTAGATACTCTTTTAGGTAAACTGCAGGATATTTTAACACCATTAGCTTTACAAGTTAGTGTAACACCATTAGAGGCTATAAGTCCAGATATCTTTATAGTCAGTATGGCAGTTGATTCTTCTCCACGTATTGTACAATGTAGTTCAGGAGCAACTAAAAAGGAAGCTGAATATAAAGCACTTATTAGTTTAATAGATTCGCTTATATTGCTTTTAAAGTAATATATTATGGATGTTTAAAGTAATATATATGTGTGTACGTTTTATGTATTACTGGAACATATTCATAACAAACTAAAATTTATCAATTTTACTTGTCAAAGGCTGTATAAAAAATGGAAAAAACAAAGTAGTGAACGTAGTTAACATATATTGATGTTCTTAAGATAAAACTTAATATATGGCTGTGTTACAATTTGTAAAAAACAGTTACAAAGGGCACAGTAATAATTTATGAAAATAATCATTGTTTTACTGAATTTTACAAAATGTTATTGTAATATTTCAGTTTCTTGCTATTATTTGTTATTTTTTTAATAATTATCATTTTTATTTGAAAGTAATTCTTTCAATTTCTTTTTTTTTTTGTAAAAATTTGTTATCAATTCTAAATATTCTAAAAATATTATTTTTTACTAATTTTTTGTTAACCATTATAATTATCTATTGTAATTAAAATAATAAAAATGTTTTTTTTTTAAATCCGATTGCATATTTGTATTATATAAATATTTTTATTAATTTTATTTATTTAATGTCACATAACAAAGCTACGCCACGTAAAGTCCAATGACGAGGGTTGTGATCAGTTTGAAAATCGATAGAACCAACATATTTTTGGTCTGTTCTTTGAGGTTTTCTATATATAGGGCATTCGTAAAGTTTTGGATCTTTGCCGGCAGTCGTATTAATTGCATATATGTAAATTACGGGCATTTGTTCGTATAAGACTTTTGGCTTACTTTCTATAAGTTTTCCAGCTCTACGATCAAGAGATGCACCCTCTAAAAATAATCCATGCACGTAAACACCTTCTTGAGGTTGTTCTTTAATGTCCTCTTTATTAAAACGTGTTATAAGATTTTGTAACACTACCGAGTCTAGAGCCCAACCTTTGTGCGCTCTGGTGACTTCCTAATTCATGGAATATTTTTGGAGTAATAATAATCGTATTTATATTATTAATATATAATATTAGTATATAGTATATTCGTCATTATATTGATATTAAATGTATGTACTTGTCTCATCGCTGTTAAAAATCCTTGAGGGTTAAAAAAACCTGTCATCCAAAAGACTTTAGATCTTCCATGAATACACCAATGCCTAAATTGATGATCTCTTTCTAAAAGTTCCGTATACCAAAATCCTAAAGTAGCTGATTCCCAAGAAATTTTCAACCACTTTTCTGGTATACGGGCATCATACATTGAATCCAATGATTTACGTAATCCCTGACTCATTACGATAGTACCTTCGATGGCTAACTTTAGATTCGTTAATGTATTGTGAACTTCTTTGATGACTCTTGTAATTCTTGACAAATAAAATTCATTGATGAAATATAACAAATAATATCAATTGATTATATTATTGCATGCAACAGATAAAATATAATTTAAATTTGCGCATTAGTAAAGGGACATCAAACGTGAAATTTACCTGTCTATTTCTTGCCTTAAAAAAATATTCATTGGTAATAATGCTCCCATTCTGTGAAGTGCTTCTTTTACTTCAAAAGAATTATATTGTTTTGGTAGCTTGGATAGCATATCGTTTGCTAATTTGTAAACGATAGTCTCTCTAGTTTCACCACCTTGTGAACCACCTTCTTTCGGTTGTACACTGAGAATAGTATCCAAAATACCCTTAGCCGTATTAATTTGATAAGTGATATCTGCATTTGGATGTAATCCAAATACTTCTGGATTGTCAGTCGTTGGAAGATTGTCGATGTAATCTACGTATGCCTGAAGGTTTCGAGTTTGCGGTACTTTGTAGCCACGATAAAATTCAAAACCAGGACGTAAAAGAACATCACAGAACCATACATGCGTGAAGGTTGTTAACAAACGCTTATCAAAATCATCTGTAACTCTACCACCATATTGAACCTGTTGAAAGTTCTACAGCGTTAATAACATGTCTTATATAGGGTTTCAATCGATATCGTTAAAGGTAAATGGGGAATAGTCCATTCTATGCTTCTATCGTATCTATCATACCTCTCCGAGCATGTAACAGACTGTTGGCCAGGATACACCTTTCTTGGGATCCATGTCATCAAGATGATTTTGAATAAACTGTACAGAAGCTGCAAAATCTGCTTGATTAAATTCGTAAGGTATATTCCAACCAAGTGGACCAAATTTCCTACGTTCTTGTACAACCGTATGTAAAAATGCTACTGCATATAATAATGGTGGCCATTGTGATTGTGTGCTATAGTCCAATATATCCTGTGTTACGTTTTGATATGTTCTCTTTAAGCTAGCTCTAATACCTTGGGGTGGTTCGTTAGTGAATTTGATTGCCATCTGAAACCACATCGAGATAATATCTTTTATAATATAATATTGAAATAATTAAATATATTTATAATATAATATTAAATAATTAAAAATGCTTTTAATATAAACCTGTAATAGACCGATAGGGAATTGTGGATGCACTTCTGTTGTCATCCATAATCTGAAGGCTTCGTGAACGATATCTGTTTCAACGAGTGCATCCATTACTTCCGTGCAGAATGATAAAGATAAGTGAATGTTCTGTAAAAGAACCCAACCACCTGTATTCATTGCGTCCGTGATCATTCGCCGTGCATGAAATTCTTGTCCTTGACCCATAGACACTGATTTTAATTCTAAAGAAAGAAAGAAAGAAAAAAAAAAAAGTAGATACGTATATTAGAATCATATTACTTGATTATCAACATGAATATACCTACGAATGGATTTCTGCTTGGCTAGTGCTGTAATTTGTGGGCTAGGATCAGAACCGATCGATAATAAACATATTAATGGCGTCCGGACTTCCGATTCCAACCAAGTTACTTCTAAATCCAAGATTTTTGCTTCTCCGTATTCCCTGCCTAAGGATTCAACAACGTATTTTTTTGCTTGAGATAAAGTTCTATCCGGACTCCAAGATCTGATAAGTAATAATTTCCTAAAGACGTCTAAACTTTTTTGATAGCCGCATGGCAGCTCTTCTTCTTCCGGTCTTTCCTTTTCGTACCAAACACGCCATTCTTTTTCGCTAAATTCAATCTTTGTTAAAATTTCTGAAAAGCTATTTAATTTGCTAATTTCAACCAAATTAAGCCACGTTATGTCGAGAATCCATTTGAATGGTTTTGGAGTAACCGCATTGAGATCTAAGGATGCACCGCCTTTTATGAACGCATTGAATTCCGTATGAGAGATCGTACCCTGATGGCAATCAATTTTCATGGCTAACATTAATGTGAACAAAGATTTATGTCTTTCGTAAAGACTTCTCAACGTGAAAGCCCATACTTCATATGTGAGATGTCGTAGTATCGTATTTATCCTTTCTGCGGTGATAGAGCTTTTGACTGATCTTGTTATAGAATTGTCGAATATAGTTAAAAATTGCTTTAAAGAATTTTGATACATCACGTTAACGTTACTCATTTCTACGATTAAAAAGTATAAGATGGATCCTCTAGATGCAACCGCCCGAAATTCTTCTCGAGCTAATGTAATTTTTTTTTCGGTTAGAGCCGATACTTTCAATTTTTCATTTACCGATTCTGCTGTAGATTTAGTTTCTTGAAGTACTCCTATCAACTCTTCGTCGTCCACCAAAGATCCTTCTGAAGATGTGAGCCTATGTAATAAAGTGCCCTCGAGTTCTTTCATGGAACGCTGATTCGTCATGACAGATTCAAACAGAGCTACTCTTTCAGCTTCTAAATCAGCTTTCTCCATAAGTATAACTCGACCCAATAATTGATCTTCCAAACCCAACATTGTCACAGTAAAATCTATTATAGACGTTTTTGCAGATATCTCGGGACTATATGCAGGATTTGGCAACTTAGTTGTAATATAAAGCATGAAACCAGGCATTACATCACACTCTTTATCTCCAACAATGACTTTTTCTATAGAGCCTGACTTAATAAAGTTTTTCTCAAGCACGTTGTCAAGAACAGGATCGAGTTCTTCCGCTACATCTTCAATTAGTAAAGGTCTGCCTAACGATAAACTATCTTCCAAATGCGTTCGGAAATATTTGTGATTTAGAGAAGTGATTTGCAATTCGTTTGAACATTCTTTGTTTTTAATCCACATTTTACCTTGATTTT
This sequence comes from Vespula pensylvanica, assembly GCF_014466175.1. NCBI lineage: Eukaryota > Metazoa > Arthropoda > Insecta > Hymenoptera > Vespidae > Vespula > Vespula pensylvanica. Next base: position 3,537,384 of record NC_057694.1, read on the forward strand.
GAGGATCCACTAATAAAGGGTACGACGTGGATTTCGTAACGATTAATGCATTTTGCACGGATAGCTCATCGTTCGGTAAGCCTTGAAGTGTCCATTCCGACATAGTTGCGGTATCGACCAACATATGGGTTATACTCAAATGTTTCGTAAATGGAATGACTTTCGTCGTTAAAATATCCATCCAAGCAGTTACTAAATTACTTCTATATTGTTGATTATAAGGACCGCAGTATGATAAAAAACCTGTCGCTAATAAAACATCACCGACTAAACGTCCTAATTGAAGCTTAAAGTCTTTACTCTGCTCGGTCCATCGAATCTTTTCACCTCCTAAACCATTGATGAGAGTCGTCGCTGCTGTCATTTTTCTGAGGCATACATTTGCAGCATCGGTTAATCTTTGTTTTTCCGAGACCGCGGCATCGTATTGTTCCTTTACAGTTTGAAGAGCCATCTCTCTTTCCGACAATTCTCTCTCGGCATTTGCCAAATCTTCCATAGCTACTTTCAATCTGGCCTCTTGCAAAGCTAGATTAGCTTTTAAGGGAAGAACTTCTTTATTTACGGAATGGAAGAACGCCATGGCTTTGGTCCACGATAACAATCCTGCCACGTCGCCACAAACTCGTCTGGCTGTTTCCATATTATAATCTTCCATCTTGAAATAAGGTTGTAGTAGCTCGACCATCTCGTTGTTAATTATATCCTTTGGATAATTTTGTAATTGCAAGAGGAACGTAGTACTAGCCATTAATTTTAAGGATTCGGCCCATGAAGGTTTTGGACATTGGGTCGTGGGATCCGGTACGACTGAACCTATTTTACGTTGAAACAGAATCAATACGCAATCCATTATTCTCATTATAAGATGAGGCGGCCTTCCAAGTTTACGAACGGTTGCTATATGAGCAGGTTTGATGGTATTCAAGGCAGCTTCCGCTTCCTCTAAGGCAGGCTTCGCAGCTTCGAGCTTTTCCTCTGCTAATGCCTTTTCTTCGGCTATGCATTCCACTAATTGTTCTGCTTTTTCTTTCACTTTTTGTACCTGATTTTTAAAAGCTTCCGCTTGCGTCGCTCTTTCCGTCACTTCTAGTAAAACCGTTTCTGCTTTTTCCGATGCCTGCACCAATTCCCTTTCCATTAAAGCTAAATCTTTTTTTAAAATTTCGACGGATATGGAAGCTTCTTCGAGCTTAGCCAACCCAGTGTCCATTCTTTTTGCACCTTCTCCTAGCTCGTGCTGTTTGTTACGATAAATGTTCTTGTAACCGCCAATAAAATTAAGATAAGATTTCGGTGTTACGTGCGTCGCTCGACGAAATCGTTGAAAATAATCCATCGAAGTTTTAGCGACGATATCCTGTATAGAACCAAGAGCGTTCACGAGTTCGATTTTAACTTCGTTTGTGCAAGCAATTTCAAAATCATGGAGAAAATGTTGGGCGACCAAAATGAGTGCATTTTTAGGCCAAGGTTGGAACCAGTCTATCGTGCAACCAGATATTAATGCTGGAAAGCGTTGAGCTCGATTTCGAAATTTTTCTCCTACCGGTGAAAAGCAGAAGACAACGTGTAAATTTTGACAGGTTCTTTGCAGAAAGAAATCCATCGTTAGCTCGTTGTTGATGGTTTTTTTAGGATTCTCACGTTTCAGAATAGGCGTTAATTCCGATATGATCTCTGCTTGTTCGTCGCGCGTAAATAAATTGCTGATTACACCGGAGCTTAGAATATTATTTAAATATTCTAAGAAACCTTCCTCTTTGATATCCAAATCGGTGAAGATAAAAGTGGTACCTTTTCCTTGAGCACCACAAGATCGATAAAGAAATTTTAAATCCTCCAAAAAGTTTGCTACGTTGTAGGATCTTGTCAATGTGATTTGGAAGGTTTTATACCCAGCGATGAAAGAGGATAACTTTGTCAGACTTTGTTTACCCGAGCCACCCACTCCTACTAACATGACATTTCCCTTTGGATGTCTTATCACTCTAGAAATTTTTACTAGGTGTAGCATCGCGTCGGGGAAAAATACAAGATCCATACCGGCACCTCGTTGCATTTCATTAAATTGTGCCAGAAACATTTCCAACCTGTCTCGTAATACTTGTTCATCGTAAACAGGTTCATATACCTTTGGTAATTCTACGTCAGCGTCTTCACTTTCCTCACCAGTGGGTTCAGGTGCGTCCCTGAAATAAAAATCAATGTCAAGAGTTTCGTGCCATAGTACTTTTCCATAACGTAATAATAATTAGAGAATTACCTCATAAAATCTACAAACGCAGGATTTGGTTTCGTCATGTCGATGTAATCTTCGCCTAAAATATCTTTTACAACTAGAACAACCTGTTCCTCGAACCATTCCTTGTCCGACTGCATTGTAAATCTGTCACTAAAAACTCGCATACATTCGTGTTTCCAGAGTGACATTAATACGTTTTCTGTATCTATTACCGTGGATAAAGTACCAACTATTCCTTGCCAAATTCGTGATAAATCTCGAAGGCTAAAAACGTAATGGAATTTAGCTGGAGTAGGTAACAACTTTACTCTCGTTCTTTCCCATAGAATTCGGGTCAACGGAACCATTTTTTTAATAAGATTTCTGATTTCATCAGAGAAGCCTCTTTTTGCGTTGTAATGTCCCTCTCCGAGTACACTAAAAATATGATCGATCGATTCGTTGTTGGGTAAAGTGCAATTGAAAATGGAAAATTGTCGTTTCAATCTCGAAGGTATATCATTTCTTCCTCCGCCAGGTTGACACATTGCTGCTAGAAATGTTACGTCAACGATAGTGGTGAAATCACCAGGTTTTTCGAGAGAATAGAAACCCTTCATATCCATAGTCTGTCGTACAATTTCGTTAGTGATTTGATCACCCCATTCATTTATTTGCGGCAAATTTATGTCGTCGATGAAGATCAACATCTTCTTACCACCTGGTGGTCCAAACGTGTTTCCCATACGTTTCTCTACATAACTTTCGATAGTTTTTTGAAATTGGCAGGGGCTAGTCGCTGAACTAAAATTGAAGGATCGATTTAAGGTGGTATCGGAATTCGCCTTTTTCATATATGACTTCATCATAACTGTTTTAGCAGATCCTTGTTCACCAATTAATAAAACAGCCTTATCTTGGCGGCCAATCACATCGATCAAATATTGAATACGTACATTATCGGGTATTGGCACGAGTACGTTACTATAATCGGGTGTTGAATATTCGGGATACACATAATTCGTTACCATACTCGTCCAAGTATCCCACTTGCCTTTTTCGGTGACAAAAAAATCAAAGATTTTCGCATCAGGACAGTTTTCTGAATTTGGAAGATCCCAGCTTTGAAAGTTTTCTTTCAAAAATACATCGTACTTTAATCTATCGGCTGTTTCCAAAAGCGCTCCCACACCCCAGATTAAAGCAAAAATGTAGAGACGTTTTAGATGTTCCGAAGTTATAGGTTGAGATCTATCTCTTTCGTTATCATCATCTTCACCATCTTCCGCCGATATTTCAGGTGGTATTAATCCTTCGAGGATAGAAAGCATTTGCTGAACAATATTACATTGTAGAACATTGATGGCTAATAAAAGCGTTTGAGTGGACCAAGAATATACCTATAAGCGAAATAATAACTATTTTTATTTTTTTTAAGAAAACTTGACTGTTTAAATTTAAAGATATACCTGAACAAAAGAATCGACAAAGCACTGCTCCAAAGTCTCCCGTTCGAGTGGCGATCGACGTTTGAGCCATGCTGTAACTACTGGATTCCAATCTAATCCTGACGAACTCATGTATACCATACCATTACGAGAAACTGTTGCAGGACTAGCATTGTCGATGTCCTGTGGCTCGAAAATAATTTTACATGTAGGTGCCATTGATAAACGATCGCCATTGGCAAGCGTCAAGGTTTTATTATCGTCTAATACGGAATTTAAATTTTCGATCCAGATACTATCGACTGGTCCATCAAGGACCATCCATACATGTTCGCCTTTTTTTAATTTCAAAGTTTTACGCCAAAGTGCTGAAAAAATTCCATCTGTCCAATCATTGGTAGCCACATCCAAGCGACCGAACATTTGAGAGGCTGTAATACTTTTTGGATTCATCCTCATTTCTCTGTCGAATACAATATTAACATGATTCAATATACCTTCTATATATCTTTAAACATTCTTCTAAATGTAGTTAGTAATTAATTACCTATGGTAATCACCAGATTGAGTTAAAGCTTTCATCAGTATATGGATACAGGTTGTTTTTCCTGCACCTGTTGGTCCGAGAGTCATAATACCATGTCGTACTCTTTGAGTTTCATAAAGTTGAATTAATTTTAAGACCCATGGTGGATGGTAAATCAACGCAGCCTCTTCGACCTGCTGACTAATAGCTGTCTCTAATTCCGGGTACGAAGTTTTTTCTAAAGCTTGATTTGGAAAAAGATCTGCTACTAATGATATAAACAATGGCTCGTCTTCGTCTGTAAAAACATTTATTATTGGTAGTATAATTACTATTGCACTATAATAGTTATATTAAGATTAAATCATTGATTATGTGAACCTATGAGTTTTGAGAGATTCATATCTCTGAGAACACGCATCACAATTGTACTTTCCGAATCTTTGGAATTTACTCTTTTTGCAGCACCCAACGTTCTAAGTACGGATAAGATATTTCTTAAGCCGAAATCGTAATGAACCTTGAAAGAAATGATAGTTTTAATGTAAAGATAGCAATGGTTTATGAAAAGAATTTTGAAAATATTTACTTGTTTGGTAAGTTGTTCCTCACAAAGCTTATAAAGCGTATAAAATTTACGAGCTAGAGTAATATTTTCTAGGAATCCACAGCTAGCCAATTTTACTCGTATAATTATCTGTCTGTCGGGTACCATCATGGCTACGGTACGAAATTGTATTTTTAAATTTTCTGGAAGTTCTTTTCTACCCGCATAACCAGGATTCTATAAAAAAGTATATGATAAAAAAGTATATGAAGGATATACTTTTTATCCTATTAATATATATTACCATTGTAATAAATATTCCAAGTTCAGGGCACATATCTATTTGATCGCCATCCGTAAATATAAATTGCTTTTTTTTTTCTTTCTTAGCAGCTAGAACAACAGCAACTTGTTGGGCTGCAACGGACAAGACAGGTAATTCGATTCTATTGAATTCGTCGAAACATCCCCAGGATCCACTTTGAGCCAATCCTTTGTAAATTCGGCCGAGTCCTCTATAATCCATTTGATCGGAGCAATTGAAAACTACGACATATTTTGCCAATGTCTTTCCCATATCTTTGACCGTTTCAGTTTTACCAGTTCCTGCAGGTCCGCAGGGTGAACCTCCCATTGACATAGACAACGCTTGTGCTAACGTTATGTAACATCTGAGATATAACAAAAAAGGAAATATTTTAAATATATCAATGTATAGAATTTATTTAATAAGTTATACCTATCTGTTAATGGTGTTATAACGAGTCTCTCAGTACATCCTAAATATTCATTTTGATATACAAATTGTACATCTGTTATAGATATCATAGTTTTATCCATATCTTCTTTAAAATAAAATCTACATTGCTTTAACCACTCGAAATCATTTACGGAACGTACATTCATGCGACACTACAATAAAAAATTAATAAATTATCGGAAATAAAATAGATTTAATGTCAATAGATTTATATTGTACTCACCAGTATATCGAAAATATCACGCTGATGCACGTGTATAGTGATCAACGTTTCGAATTTAGTTCGATCGATCTTCAAGAGATCTCGCGTGGTCTGATCGATCAAGGTATTCAACAAATCTAGAAATCTATTATTTGTTTCGCTCATGATTCTTTTGTCCGCACGTGCTTGTGCTAGAGCTAATTCCGCATCTCTTGTCCAAATCATTTGTATTCCCAATATTCCTACTTGTGCCGGCATTTTGTCCAGGAAATTTAATAAATTAAAACTAATATCATTCATCATCGAGTAGGCTTGACGAATGATGGAATGTAAAGATAATTGAGATGTCTGTAAAAGCTGCATCAACCATGTCTCTACAGAACCTTCGGCTCGCACAGCTTTTTCCAGCTATAAAGTTAAATCTTCAATTGTCGAAATACTTTGATAATTAAATTATGAATATATTTAATACTCACAGTTATCGTTTCACCTTCCGAGGAAATAATTGCAGTCATTTTATTGTATTCGATGTCGTGAAATTTAACGTATTTGGTATTATCGAAAATCGAAAGCAAATGATTTTGTATCGTGTGCGAATCTGATGCTTGACCAAGTATCTCCAAAAGTGCTGGATCGGATACGAAGAAAAATCTTGGAAACATCATGCGTTTTTTTTCTAAATACCTACAAATAAAAACGATCGTAGATTATCATTATAGATCAGAATCATGTTAACATATTTACCCGCTAAGAGATTTTTGACAAAGTTCCAGCTGTTCTTGCAAATGCGGTAAAAGTTGCTTTAATAAATCATCCCCCACGCAACAAGGCACAACACCAGGGGTTTCATGAGCCCTTTGCATAATTTTTTGCCAACTCTTATCGATTTTACTAAATCTTTTAGCTTCTTTTGGCAATTGCTTAGCTATATCTCCACCCACGAATACAGCCTCAAGATAAACCCACATATTTTGGACGAGTAGCCATCTTTCAAGAATCTCGTTTGTATTCGAAAGATCTGCAAGCCATTGCTGTATCTGTTTGCGAAAGGGTGCGTTATATCTATTCGACATCAAGGAACCCAAAATCATCAAACTGTCTTCTAGCTGTCCTATTGTTTCCGCAGTGGTATCTCCTCTGAGTAACAATTCTCCTCGATTGTTAAAAGTCATAAAGGTCAATTCGTGAGAAGACCACTCGTTTATCACTGTTCTTAATTTTGCTTCGATGTCCTTTTCTTTCATCGCGGAAATACAAATGTCTTCGATATCTTCCTTGTATTTCAACAAGGGTGCCTCAAGAATATTCTTCAAGCAAAAATTTTCATTTTCGAGATCGAAAGAGTAACTCATTACTTCGACGATTCTCTGCCAATGACGTGGCTTCATGGCTTTGTTCGCCATCAATTCCAATAACGGGCACATGTCGTTAAAATCGTCGATCGTTTTTTTCAACGCAAAAAATGCAGGCCATTCTTTTAAGCCCTTCGGTAATTTACGGCATCGATTTTGAAACTCCATCAATTCGTTATTTATGTCTTCGATATTTACCTGTTATATGAACAAACACCAAGTTGAGTTTACATCAATGATAAAGATAAATAGCTTAATCTTAATTATGATTCTTACCTCACCCCAAGGTATATCGTAGTAACTACTGACTCGATCGATAACGTCATTATACAATTTATATAATTTTTGCAACAAATTTAATTCCTTTCGAATTTGCGACAATTCTGGATAATCCGTAATAGGTAATCCAAATAATTCTTCGCCGCTCTGATACGTTTGTAACTTCCTCCACATTCCATCGAATCTGTTTTGAAAAAGTATTTGTCTATCGGAAGCATCTCTAGGACTTAAACCAGGCTGCATTGGCCCCGAAGATCTATATTCTTCGCAATAAGTCTCATTGTCGATACGGAATTTCTCGAGATTCCTTCTCAAATCATCTTCGAACTGAGGCTGGAGATTCAGTAATAAAACATGACTTTCTTGTGCACGTGCCAATAATTGTTGCCAAGTGTATCGAAGATTATCGACTTGTTCTAAGCACTCGGGATCAACAGGGACCTCGTATCTTGTAACTATATTAAAAGCTTCTTCGATCGGATCAATTTTAAGCTCCATGTCGACCTCCTGGTCGCGAATTTTCTTCAAGGTATCCATTATGAGACGTACGTCGTCTAGATCGCGTATTTGCCGATCCAATTTACGATCCATTTCGTTCATTACCGCATAAACATATTCCATTTCTTTCCGATATTTCTTCTTCATGGCCTGACCAATTTTGTGTGTGGAACCTGAAGTTTAGAAGAATTTCTAAGTTACGAATATTTCGAACAGTATCCTTATACGATAAAAATTTAATAAACTTGCTTTTTATTTCCGTATAGAGTCCATACTTCAATCTTTCCGTAGATACAGCGATGGATCTTCCAAAAAGAATCATATCGGGTTCGGTGATTAAAAGATCTTCTAGCTCACCGTGTTTTCGTAAAGTGCTTTCAAATTCGGATAGAGAAACTAGTAAGAGTTCTCGCATATTTCGTTCGTTTTCCCATAGAAATTTATAAGGTTCCCATCGTTCGAAAAAATTTGACAAATCCTACAAAAATACGTGTATTTTGTATAAAAAGATTTTTCGAACTTTTGCAATCGATTAAATGATTTACCTGTTTAAGTTCTTGGGTGCAACTGTTCAACATCGATAGTATTTTGACGATGTCCTTATTTTCGATAACCATTGAATAAAAATTTCTTTCCTGAATTATAAATATCGGTTTCTCTTCGGAGATTATTTTATAAAGTCTGCGTCTTCTAGTTTTTAAATCTTCCGATTGTTCTTCTTTCTTCTTCTTAACATCGACTTGCACCCGCATTATTACATCAGTAATATTCCTTTTAATATCCCATTGTAAATCTTTCCAACAATTCTATACGATCGAATGCATAATTTAATATAAATAATTACTAGCTATTTCGAATCGTGGTATTTTTAATACCTTATTGCTCTTGACATTCCATTGCGAAACACCTTTCGATACGCCGGTAATTATTTTCCCAGCCGAGCATAAAGTTTCTTGTACGTCGTTTAAAGTTGGTTTTACTGTTACTGTTGGTATCATTAGATTGGCGTGTAATAGGAACACAGGATTCGGAGGACAATCTATGAATATGAACGATAAAAAAACACTTCCAATTGAAATTTTCTATTAGTACTTATCGTTATTGATCTTTCGAATTATTTACCAAGATCTATATTTCGAACAAATCGTTTTCTTATAGCGTCTAAAGAAGCTTTTGTAACCTTTATCAATACATCCACGACTTTTCTAGAATAGTATCTTCTCATTTCAGACATTGCATTTCCAACCATTTCTTGCATTCCTTTTGGTAAACCATCTATCGTTAATAATTGATGAGGGTTGTCAAAATAAGCCCACACGATGGACCAATCGTGTTGCTGCACTCCTTGCTCCGCATCTTTTTCTATGTTTTCTTTAAAAAAAAAAGCTCATATTTGTTTGATATATGATATCAAAAATTTTATAGAAAGCATCAAACCTTCTTCGATTAACAAATTAAATTGATCAGAATCAGCAATCTGTTTGAAATCAGCAGCGGCATTTTTAACTAAACCTAAAACTTCTTCTACCGCCTCTTCCACCATCATACTTTTACGATACAAATCTACTGCAGCAGTTCTACAAATTTCTTCCGTTTTTTCTATAAATTCCTCTATCGTCCATGGATCATTGGAAGTTGGTAAAGAATGTAAAGTGATTTTTTGCATGCTTTCTAATACGTGTAAGATTCTACGAAACAAATATGTTAAAGTTTATAAACTCCTAAATGCAACTACTTTGTCTTATTTAATACCTATTGGAATATACATCATGAATTCTAGTTATAAGTATATCGAAGATTTTGATTTGTTCTCTTGTATTTTGGCAAAATTCTTTCCAATCCGGTTGCGTCCATGTTAACGATGTCAAAGCAGGTTTGAATAACGATGCGACACGGACCAAATGTGGTAAAAGAAGTGGTCTAACTTCTAATTTCACTCGTTGAGCTGTTGTAACAAATTCCTCTATTACTAACTGAAGAGAATTCGAGACCATTGTGAAGTAGTCACGTTTAGCTAATATCGCCAGTGCAACGATAGGAATGTTAAAATTTAACTTTGCTAGACAGTCAGCTTCACGAAATAGAAGAACGATACGACTTTCCAGATTGACCTTGATTTTTCCTGTTTTTTGATCAGTCGCTAACAATGATCTGAACTTCGAAAAAGAATGGATATTAGCCTTTATTCGATTAAACTTCTTCGAATCTATAATTACCGTTTTAAGCAATCTTCGATAATCCATGAATTTTGATGTGTCCAAACTTCGGAAATATCCGATCGATATTGACTTAAGACAACGAGTGCCTGGGCGTAACGCTTCTCTAAATCTCCAGTGAGAGGTAACGTTTTTAAAACTGGGTGACTCGTCACAGAAGTAGTTAATTCGTTTAGATGTACTCTGAGAGATTTTTAGTTTGATAATCATCATAAACGATTTAAACTTTGTTCAATAGCAATTATCTTCTTATCGACTTACATTAATGAGTTTGCCCAAGTTACTCTTCCAGCTATAGGAGGCATATGTCTGGGCAATGGTGGATCGTCTCGTTGTTTTTTAAACAGTTTCAAGATTCTTTCGATTTCTCTATCACAATATTTGATCACAATGTTATATTTCTCTTCGAGTTTCGTCAATGGAATCTTTTTGCTGACCTTGCATAGAATAAAAGTACTCGTTAATCATGGATAAATAAAAAGTTCATAAATTCGAGCTAATATTATATTTTACCTTCTCGAATCGCGTTAAAAAGCGTATACCTTGCGGAGTTTCCCAAACATCGGAATAATTTTTCTCAATGATATCGCCAATGTTTTCTTTCAAATTATCTGTCTTCACCATAAACTCGTCATAGTCGGTATCAAATTCAACATTTCTTGGATCCAAATAATCGTATGATTTATTCGTAGCTATTTGCTTAGCTTCTTCGAAAACCTTCATAGCATCTTCTAAAGCTAAAAAAATGAATATGACTGTATCTGCAATTAATTTTAATCGTATCGAAATATAAGCGTACATTCTCCTAGTAATAATCCTTCCATTCGTCTTTCGAACAAATTCTGATAATCTTCAATGAGATCGAACATTGTAAGAATCTTTCTGATTCTCGCACAAAAAGAATCAAATCTTCCAAAAACGTGAGTTTCAGAAAAGGAAAATTCTTGTTCTGTCACGGCTGGTGAACATCGTACTAATCTGTATGTTTCTCTGTACGACCTTGAAAGAAAAATATATTTCTATTCTAAAAAAAAAAAACTATAAACTTAATAGTAGATTCCTTTCGAATGAGAAATAGAACAATTACTTGTTCAATCTTAAACAATGTTTTAATCTTGATCTAACAGCCATCCTGTCCTGACCCCAAATTGTTTCTCTTCCTCTTTTCGTGACGTAATCACGACAAGCGATTATCATTTGATTAGTAATTTTGATCATTAACGAACTAGTTCGTTCTGAAGTATTATAAAATTTCGATACACTGTATATCAATCTTACAGTTTGCAGCAACGATATAAGAGAATCTTTCATTTTCACCTGAAATAATTAATCAAAAATCGATGCTTTTTAGGAATCGGTTGATCATCGAATCTTTTTGGAAAGACCATCTTACGGGATCGTCGAGGTATAAACAGTGACAGCATTTTTCTAAGGCCTGAATAAACTTTGCGTTATCTTTTGCCTCGTTGTAGCAATAAGTCACTTCGTTTTCGGTGTCGACCCAGTTTTTAATGTAAGCCGAGCGAACTACTTGCAAGCATAGAAGTGACATTCGCACTTCGTGATCCTGAGAACGAAATAAATTCGTTTATCATTAAATTATCATTAGAGATAAAACGTAAAGATATTAGTAAACAAATATGGAACCTGTAATCGACAAACAAGTTGACTAAATTGCGCTCCTCTTCGTTTCCAATATTCCAATTCTTGTTGCGGTCCGGAATTATCGTTTTCTCTTTTAACTTGCTTACTCTCCGCCATGAAATCTTTTAATTTCTTTATCCATACTTTTACTCTTTCCTCGACTTTAGTGACGGCATTTTCTTGAGACATAAAAACTTTTGCTTCCTCAAAATTATGGACGTTTACCATTATATTTTGACCATCGTCGAATATACTTCCTTCCAAAGCTACGTCCTCGCATACTTTAAGAGAAAGTATTATTATATTTATTTCATATATATTTAAATAATTGTCGAAATAAAAAAAAAAATTCATTACCTTTTAAAGCGCTGCAAAATGATCTAAGACCAGGCAACAAAAGAGTTTTTATCATCGGACAATCATCTTCTCCTTCTCCAATGGAATGTGCCAATGCTTCCATAAAAACATTTTCAACGACACGTTGAATCGATGGTACTATACCAATCTTCATAGTATCTATAATGCCAGTGTACAAATCCTTTTGAAATCCTTCTTCGGGTAGTTGTTTTGAAAGATTAATTCTAAGAAATAAATAAAGGAAATAGAATGTAGTTTTTACAACATTAATCAATATAAAAAAGTAAAGTAAATACCGAAACATATAAATACAGATTCCTGTACAAGGCACCTGCCAGCCGTCGGTTAAAAAAAGTTTCTTTTTCGTTGCTTCTTTAGTTTCCTTTTGTAATTCTTTTACTTTCGACATTGACGTATTTGGGGCGATTCGAGCACCTGTAGGTTTCGTTTGTACCTGTTAAACCGAAGTTAATTCTAATCGTCATGTTACAAGCAATGCAACTTAGCGATTAGTATTACAAACGTGTAAACGTATAAATTTTACCGCATCGAGTGGACGCGAAGGTTCCATTTCAACGACCTCTTGATAAAACCAGACGAGAGTCGACCTCGTGTGAGGTAAAAACAATTGATTGATTTCGTCTAACATGTCACCTTCGAAAACATGGTCCATTACCTCGTGACGTGTTAGCTGTGTCGCATCCATCAAAAGCTGAAAAGCAAATTCCAAACGAGGATCCATTTCTCCTCGTCTAGCCTTCCTCTCGCATTCTTCGCGGCGTTTCTGAAAAATATCGATCATGGATTATCAAAAAATTTAGATTAATCCTCTAATTTTATAGAATAAATAAATTAAGAAATAAATAATTGTTTGATTTTTATTTAAAATTCGACTAAGTCGACCTGAAGAATGCCACCAGAAAATTCATCTTCGCTTTCCTCATCAGAATTGTCTGATCTATTCTGGACCATACCGGGTCCTTGGACGAACATGTTTAGGTAAGTAAGAACCGACAGGTGATCGTGCTTGAGTATCACTATTATGACGACTGAAATCGGAAAGTTTTGCTGGATAGGCGAAGGTTCGAAGGAAAGGGTGGGTGAACAGTATCACTATTTCGTGTCTGGCACCACCCTTCTACGTATCGTTCGTGTCTTAAACGTGGGAACTTCCTCGCGATTCTACCTTTACCAGTCGATATTACAACGTGTTTTTTCTCGCAGCTAAATTTACACAGTGAACTATTTGCAAACGTACTTGGTTGTGATTTTTCTTACTTACAAATAGGTGAGTTTAAATATTTTAACTTTTATTCTCATTAAATTCATTCAATTTTAATAAAGTGAATATCTTATTAGTAATTCTTACTCGGTAGAAATAAAAAATTGTTTTTAACGTTGCTCTAATTGATATATACGTGAGCTTAAAATAATATATAACTTTGCCTGAAATCTTGAATAGAAAGGTCAACATTTTTTTTTTTTTTTAAATTTGTTTACATTTGTCTTAATTGTCATTTGTCTTAAAATCAAATAATATTGCATTATTTCATGATTATCTGTAGTTTGCATTTATAGAAACTATTAATTCTTAATGAACCGATTTTATATTGAATTATAAACAAATTCCTGAATTAAATAAATTGTGTGATGCAATTTTTTATATGAAATATTAAAAAACGCTACGAAAACAAATTTTTTATCTTTGAGTAGAATCTTGAAAGTAGAATAAAGTGCATATATTTCTTATCGATATACATATGTCTTTATGTTAAGTTATATTAATATATCGTCATATTTTCCTTTCATGAAGAAACGATTAATTATTTGTAAAATATAAAGCGTGCTGTAATAATATTACATGAACCGTGATTAATAACTAAACATAATTATTGATGGCCTTATGATATCATAATATATATCGTACTAACGTTAAAATGCACGATTTTAATCAAAAGCAAATGCATTAAATAAATCGAGCTACTACACGATAAGCATAACTCGGATTAGAAAGTTATCTGTTACTAACATCGAATAATATACTCACGCCACATGTTATATGTACGTAAAACACGTAATATTCTACAGTATTTTCCTTTGAATAACATACGAACGATATGACCTATGTATGGAAGTATAATTTTGAACGACGATTTGTACATATCTGTAGCACGTAAATATACTTGTGAATACATATTCCCTCTACGCAAATTGCTGATCTATCTCAACTTTATTACGCTCTTCGTTGCATGCGATCGCATTAAAATTTAGCACTTTGTTCCTGTTCTTTAGATAACGTTTAAAGAAAGGAGATTCACTATGAAAGTTCGTATACAAAACTCGTTCGAAAAGTTTTGCTGAAAAAGTTACGTTTACTTTAACGTTTACGAGATAAGTATTTAATTTCTATAAAACTGTTGCGAATTCTATTTCGTTACTCAATTAGTATAGTCATGCAATAGTTCTACGTAAAATAAATTCGTTGATAATATAATGCAAGTCATTAAATCAATTCGATGATAACTATTTTAATATTTAATTGAAAAGAAACATAATTAATTTATTAACTTTCATATTTTCTTGTCTATATTTTTAATTATTGCTTACTCTGGCTTCTTCCGTGGTTTCGGACATGTCAACAATTTTTTTCGTCGTCCCAGAGCAGAGGAAATCGTCAGAACGATGTACGTCCTTATGCAACTTGCACAGTAATGCGAAATTAACTGCGTATCTAAGCCTTACTGCTTGCCCTATCTCTCCCTCTTTGTCTTTCCTCTTCTCCACCTACCGCTCTTACTTATTCTTACTCTTCTGTTACCTTAAATCTATAATTAATAAAAATCAAGCAGATTATCTTTTTATTTGCCAACATTAATATTCGAATTAAGCTATCGAGATTTTTCATAATTTTTATTTCATCAAAGCGAACTATTGAAAATAAAGAAAAATAAAAGAAAAAGTAATTATGCAAATTAGATATCTATTTTTGCAAAAGAGAAAGATTATTCCATATAATCGGATAATAAACGATATTATCAATGACGAAAGGTCGTAAATTGGGCATTTTTATATCGGAAATTATCATAACTATACAAAGATGTTGGTAATGGTTGAAAGCGTGTATTGATTAAAGCTAAAGTATTGACTAATGGCTGGCTCGTAGACTAAACCAGCAATTAGTACCACTCTGTATCAGGCCAAACACATTTGAGATTAAATCTGTGCTTACGATGTATCCATATAAAGCTGGAATTTGAATCTTATTTATATAGAGATTGTGATACAAGAACTGTTTCACCGCTCGATGAACATTTGAAAAAGGAATTGTTTAGTTCATATTTAAATATTCTATTCAAACATTCTGTTAATCAATTTTTTAATATTCGCAATGCGATAATATTGGTGATTATTCGAGTTGTAGGCTTTGGAAGTTAAAAAATCAAATTGTTCATCAATTTATTCCAAAAAAATTGATCGAAGAAATCTTCATTAACACTTTACAATTTGTCTTTTAAAAAAAAACAAATTGTTCATAGGTATATAGAGTATATATATATATATATATATATATATATATAGATATATATTAGATATGTAAAAATTATATATATATAGAGTTATCGAAGCTTGAAAAAAAAGAAAAAAAAAAATCAAAACTGTTGTGTAGTTAATTTTTACGTGCACAAGGCATGGAACTGGTATGGAAATATATCTTTTGTATCACCAAAGCAGATGTTCTTAGAAAGGGACAAGGACAAAGAGTAGTGGTAAAAAAGGTCAATTGTTCATTGAGCTGGCGAACAATAGTAAGAGAGAAGAAAGGGAAAGAGACAAAGAAGAAAGAGAAAGAAGAACTATGGGATTAGTAGTATCTATCAAAGGAAATCTATGGAATCCCAAGTTCGTATATCTCATTCAATAGTGCTTTTAACTGCTTTCGTATAATTTTACAACGGATCCATTGGTGCATTTGTTGCATCGAGAATATATCGTTCATCCTTTTCGAGGAAGAAGTTTCTTTTCTTCCCCTTCGTTTCGTAGATGAAACGCATACGAGATGAATTACAAATCGATATTTAAATAGTTCGTCGTAAATTATTTAATAATTCGTTGACGATACATTTATCTTGTATAATATTTTATTGTTTCTCAAAAGTTCTTGGACGATTCGAAAAGAATTTTATATAGTTCTTCTTTGAAGTATCAAGCACGTATATTTTTTTATTTATATAATCCTTTTAATATTTCTATCTTTAAAATATCAATGTTTATGACTAATCAATATCTCTGATTATTTTTGTTCCTTCTTTTTCGTCCCCCTGCATTTGCGCAGTGCTGCATTTTGTTTCATTCATTTAACATATCGACACTTTGGCGCTGATAGATAGTGCTTCATTTCAGTAATACGGTATAACACTCTTTATACGCCTATTTCATGGGCACGTGACTCTTACTAACACTAAGAGTAAGGTTAAGTTGCCCATTTCTGTTTTTTTAAGAATAGTTTATTGTTTGCAAATTCCATCCCATATCTTTATGTGATATTAATAAAGTTGTTCCTTCGTTATTCCAATTTAAATATATTTGAATCAGAATTATTATGTTGCCTTTGTTTTTGTTTCACTCTAATTGTCTAATTCAAGATGATAAAGAACAGTAAGTTGGATTATATATTTTGATTTTAAGTTATATGTAAAGTTAAAATTCTTATATGTTATGAAGCAGATACAGAGATGCTCAAATTACAAAAAGAAGAAATAAAAGATAAAGATACAGAAGAAGAATCGGAAGTTTTTAAGAAACGCTATTTTGGTTTTGTAAAAATGAAACATCATGTTAGAAGATTGAGCAATGGGAAATTTGTATTTGATTGAATTATATAAGAGGATATATCGATTGATTACAACAATAAATATGAAGGAAAACACTACATATAATTTTTTAAATGAGGTAATCTTGCAGTTAATGATATAAAGATTTAGAAAGAAGATCTATTAGAACTATTATGAAGAACTATTAGAAAAAAGATTTAGAAAAGTTGAGAACAAACAAGAAAAGTAAGTATTTTAATAATTAAAAATAAGTAATTTAAATTTAAATTTAAATATTTTATAGTTTTGAAAACTATATTAATATACTGTTTTAGCTCTTGAAGAATAAGATTAAAAAAAAATGGATCATAAATGGTATAATCTCCATTAGTCTAAGAAGGCTCTTAATGGAAATAATTTAAAAAGATCAGCATATATTTAAAGAGGAACATAATGAAGAAAGGAGATGTATTTCTTCCTATTTAAATATGATTCTGGCACCAGCATGGTATATAATAATAATAATAATAATAATATTTTTATATTATACTTATCATGGTTCTAAAAGACATACAGTTATTAATTTTTTTTTTATTTTTTCAATGAAGCATGAGCACAGCAAGTTGAAGAAGAAGCTAATAAATATCTGTACACATATTAAAGTAGTCTATTAATGGCTACAAAAAAGATAAAATATGATTTGATATTGTTCTTCTATTATACATAAGGAGACAAAAAATATGTGAGCTCTTTAATTATCTCAGGTGAAGAAAATAAAGATTACAAACTGTAAAAACATTGAAGTATCATTAAAATGAGATAATATACAGTTGATGAGGTATGTACTTAAAATATTCTTACAAGAGATTATTATAAAAGTCATTACTTTTTGTGATATATTATAGATAACTTAAGTTAAGTTCAAAAGATCCTAAAAGAGTTTGTCAAATTTAATCCACTTGTAATCACAGCCTGCATATTAACAATAAATGATGCATTGTCTAGTTAAAGTATAAAATATTTTTATATTTATAAATAATACTAAATTTTTCTGTTTAAAAGTTATTAGAGATAATGAATTCATTTCTATAATCACACTATTAACAATGTCATAGAACTATTTTTTTTTTTTATAATTATGGCGCCGGTGCTGGTGGTAAAGTATATTTTCCATCAATTTTACATTCATCCTCCCAATTATCAGGGATCATTGGTTCTAAGATTTTTATAAATTTATCTATTGGGCAAATCATGGCACATCCAGGTATAGTCATTGGATATGGCTTATGGCTAGTTGTATTTCTTAAGAATACCTTTCATGGAAAAATGTATATAATTGTATAATTGTATTAACAGAAATAATATCTCTCTTTGCAATAATTACCTGAACATTCCAACCATTGTCATCTTCATGAAGTTCTATCAGAGTCATAATGTTATATTCTGGCATTTGATCATGCCAAATGTGTAGTACATCAAGTAAAGTTACTACAGTACTATCATGTCCTACATACATAAACATTTTTCTTGTTTCAGGATGTAAAGTTCCTTCTTTTTTGGCTATCATATCATAAACGATCTTTTTAAGCAATGGACCGCCTTTAAGCCGTTTAAGCATATCGTTATACGTGTTAAGTTTAAAATCATACATTGTTAAAGGTAATAATTTATCAGGATAATATTTCGTAGTCCAGTCAGGTAAAGTTAAATTCATTACTACCTAAAAGTAAACATTTTTATCTTATTAATAGTTTCTATACTTAACGCTAAACGAGGCAAAGTAACGCATATACAGTTCATAATATTTTTTCTCACGAACCTCTGCTTTTAATGTACTGTACAATGAACTAACATCATCAGGAGATGCAATTGTCATGCCTGTTAAATTTGTTAATTCTTCGTAAAGTTGTTTATTTTCATTTTGCACATTTTGAACTTCCGGTAATTGCAATATAGTGTTACGCGCTTGAGCATATTTCGGGCATGTATTCCATATTAACATGAGCTAAAAATTCGTAAGATTATATAGAATAACCGATAAAAATTCATTAATATATATTAATATATATCAGAAATAAAAGTGTCTTACGGTATCTTCCGAGCGTCTCTGATAAAATAATGTAACAGGCTGCCAAGGAAAATCAGCTTTGAAAGATTGCTCTAGAGTCGGTTTCCACAGTCCAGCTGCTTCTAACATAGCTGACATTTTAGTACGATCGACAGAGGTACATTGCAAATAAAATATATCAGGATTATAAGTCTGGCCCAAAAATTGATTATAACGTTGTCTTAAAAAGATTCCTTGATTATACTGATTAACTCGACCTAACTAGATTCGTAAAAACATAAGGACGTAATATTTACATGCTGCAAAGTTCTAATAAAGAAAAAGCATAATACTAATGAAAAAAAAAGTATTTTTACATTTGTTAATTGGCCCCAACCATATGGTTTCATGGTATCTGTCACATGAGGATCATTTGGATAAGTATCTTGGGGTGCACGTTCGCCATGACGCATGACCTAAAATTTGAAAAAAACAATAGTACATTATATACATACACGTATGCACATAAATTGTTTTTTTGTCCATAGTAGAATATAAACGATAATTTTTTTCTTATCGATAATGGTTCTTCGATAAATCAATTTAATTACATCTGTTACGTAAACGAGGCCACGTGGGCTTGCTCATCGTGGAACACGACATTCTACCTTATTGCCGATTCTTATCATTGATGATAAATGGATTAAGATGAGATTATATAGTGTATATGAAAACGCGCGTATAAAACTAATGTAAAAAAAACAGAAAAAAATGTACAAAATCTTTTAATGGCCATAAAGAAAAAATATATATATACATTTTCTTTTCATTTGTTGAAAAAAAAAATATATTTTTTCAACAAAAATAAAAACGTAAATATATATATATATATATTTATATTTAAAAATATATATATAACACATACGCGCGCGCACACATATATATAGCACACATATTTTTAACAAATTAATTTACGCGTATCACATAATAATCATTGCAATAACGATAAGAAAAGAATTAAATTGAGCACATGTTTTTCATATCTCTAATTTCTTAATCTTCTAAGCATAATATTATCATGCTAAACTTACCACTATAACTAGACGCAAAGTATCTTCGTTAATTTCGTAATTATGTGACGCTTCATTTTCTTTAACATCGCCACTTGAAACAGGAGATTCTGAAATATAAATAGGATTATTTTATAGAAATATGAAGTTACAAGAAAAGTAATTTGTAAATTTTATAGTTTCAAGAATTACATTAGCATGATAACACAATTAAAATTCCTCGATATTCGTAAACTCAACACAATTTCTTTTTAAATATACAAAAAATAATGATATGTGAAATAAAATTACCTAAAGTTAAATCTAATTTTAAAACACTCAAAAGAGTGAACAACAATAAAAAATTCATGTTAATAATATGAAATGAAGTAAATTATTTTGTGAACAGGCTTCTACTTAACGTCTACGTAAAATATAAACTTTGGAGTTACGCGTGCCGTATACGCGCCAATTGAAGCTTTGAAACAAGCGCAAGTAGATAAGTCGCGCATCCCCACCATACACAAGAAATGACTACACGTAAGGAAAGTTTTGTAATAGTCTTGAGAATGATGAACATAATGTAAATTACTATATGTTGAGATATACGTATATGTATGTGTGTACATATATATATATATATATATATATATATATATATATATATATATTATAAATTATGTTGTCAATAATAAAATAGATACTGAAGTGTAGTATATACATAATATGATAATCTTTTTAAATATATAATATAATTTTTTATTATTAAATTACTACATATGAATTTTATTTTATAATTATTTTTGTTTCATATATACAATGAAAAAATGAAATGCAATCAATATTAGTTAAATGAGATAAGTAATATTACGCAATGTATTGTGTATGATATCCAGATGTAATTAAAAATAATTGATTAGCGATAGTAAGGTCATTATTGCAGTATAAATTGCGTTTTAAACATAGCACAAAGAAAGAATAAACTAATTTTTAAGGCCTTCAAGTTCAAGGTAAAAACTCATTCTCTCTATCCTATTCATAGTTTCATTTATTGATACAAGGTGAAGTTCATGATTTCACATTGAGATAACATTATTCAGAAAAATATTGGAATGAATCATAAGATTGTAATCATACTTTAATAATAGGATATTTTTGTTTGTTTTAAACGAACGATATTACTGTTGATTTTACACTTTGAAATTTTTGTGACGTTTAAATATAATTTAAATATATATATAATTATAAATATTGATAATTACATATAATACAATATTACCTTAGACACGTTAACCGATAAATGTTTTATCCTAGATTAAATCAAAGTACAAGAAATTATCTAATTATTATATAATACGTCAATATTTTTAAACAAAATAGTAAAAAATTGTATTAGTATTATTGTCGTTCTAATTATCTCTGAACTCTTATAAAAATATCTTGCTTTTATATATATATACACACGTTGTATATATATATATATATACACACATTGTACCAAATTCTCTATCTTAATTTTATTTATATCATTATTCAATCAAATGTCCTTGCACAAATTGGCACAGATTGAGACTGGTAGATACTAACGTTACACCGTGATGACGATGTAACAAGCCAACTATAATAACGAGCGTTTAATACGAATAATGCGACACTTGCAAGGAAGCGAAGTAAGTCACGTCTCTGACGATTTATTTTAGAGATTATATATATATATATGTGTGTGTATATATATATGTATATATACATACACACGTATATATAATATAATAAATATAATTGTATATGTGTCTGTGTGTGTGTGTATCGCGTAGTCTCTCTTTCGATCGTCAAGGGCAACGGACAATCAAATTTTTCAATTGTTTTCTATCGTAAAGATAGAAAGCGGAATCGTTTTTTAGAATGAGCTCCTTTTGGATAATTATCTATCAGTCTCGATTTCTCTTTGCTTGACTTGCGTCCTTTTTCTTGAATCACAAGGCTTTTTTCATAAAGAAAAAAGAAGGAGAAACGAATAAAGCGTAAGAGCAGCATATGATAGCTCTTAGATGAGGTTTCCCGTAAATATAACATATACATACTTAGATAAAGAAGAGAAAGAAGAAGACAACGTCGAAGATCGCTCGAAGAGAGAAGAACAAAGTTTAGAGTGAAGGAAAAAAATCGTTTCAGCCGTGGATCACATAAACGAGGGAAGCCAAACGACGGTGCCCAAACACCGAAATGCTCGTCGCAAAAAAGCGAAAAGCGTGACCAGTGATTCGAAGGTTTATCTAAAATTTAATTTTTATATACACACAAGCACAATTTTTATGTCATTTAAATGTCCATTGGATTCTGATGGAAAAGAGTTTTTTCTTATGTTTCTCGACATCTACTCAAAATATGACAATATAATAATAATAATAATCGTTTTTCTGGATTAACTGTTTGTATGACATGTCATAGGCGAAGATCATGGCAAATCCTTGTGGGGAATTCCGCAAGGATATGCAAAAACGTATCGCGCCAGCAGGTCCGCAACCGGCTGTATTACCGGCTTGTTCCATGACGACGATTCAAACTCAAAGTGCACCAACAACGCCAATGCGGCCACGATCACTTTATACGACTCACAGTTATCACGCGCAGACCGAGGACGCTAACTTTCAAGTATGTATATTCATTCCTACAAGTTTCACTTCTCTTTTTTCTCTGCTTTTTTGTCTTCTCTACCGTCTATTGGAAGCCGCATTCTCGTGTTTCCTCTTTCATAATCGTCCGAGAACGAACTTTCAGCGATACAGTGAATTTTCCAAGTACTTCGAAACACCACCAGCGGATCAATGGACTAGTATGACGGGTGCAACTACTTATTCGAATTCGGCGGCGATTTGGAGACAGCCAAGAAATCCTAAAACGATTGCAACTCCTTATTACGCGACTGAGGAACCTTGTGTTTATACGGAAAATTGGAGAGAACATGAAACTGATGCGGGTACCGGAGGTGCCATCACTACACCACACGGTACCATCTCCTTGAGACTCCGCAATAGGATTCGAGTTGACATGACTGTTGATCGTGCTGTGAGAGTGATCAATTTTAAGGTGCGCTTATCATTTTGTAAAAATTTTCATTTCGGTGATATCGACGAACAGTCCTTACTGTATGATGATCCCTTATAAATTTTACGATGATTGTATTAACGAAAAGATTATTGACACGATAGTTACATATACCTGTTACATCTTTCGTCAGTGCAGAATAATATCGTGCTTTCCTTAAGTTGTTCTGGAACAGCCTCTGCATTACTACATCCGAATGGAAGAATATATCAATATGGATCGCGCGTTGAAATTCTGGCTCACGATACGCATGGCAATAATAAGTTAGTTATCTTTGAAAGATTATAGAAAAAAAAGGACATTATAATTAATTACAATTATAATTTTTACTGGTTCTGATAGATATGCAAAGATGTGGTACAAGGGTGTTAGTTTTACGTGTGAACAATGTGCTCTTGTATATTTAGTGGATACAGCAGGAACTAGAACGACTACTGACTCGTTTTTGGACATGAGTCAAGTATATAATAGATTAATTATCTTGTAAATCTAGCGATCGTAGTTATATCAGTCATTCATTTTTATACTATTTTAGGACTTTTCTTTAAATGTTTTTTACTCCGGCTCGCGACATGGATCGACGTGCTTACAAGAAGCGGCTACAGTTCTCGGAGCTTCTCAATATTGGATTACAGATGAAGGTGTTGAAAATTGGATCATCAATAATGTTAGAATTTCTCAGACTCCGGATGGACTTGTCAGGTAT
Source organism: Vespula pensylvanica (assembly GCF_014466175.1). Taxonomy (NCBI): domain Eukaryota; kingdom Metazoa; phylum Arthropoda; class Insecta; order Hymenoptera; family Vespidae; genus Vespula; species Vespula pensylvanica. The sequence continues at coordinate 3,561,155 of NC_057694.1, forward strand.
TTTTAGATAATTGTATAAATCCATTAAAAGCGTATGCAAATATAATTAATCGCAATAAATTCCTTACAATTTTTAACAGAATTGGACGTAATAGCAACAAATATCAGCTACGAACATCACCTAGCAATGGAACTGCATCCTTAACAACTCCCTTTCTACATTGCACGGCCTCATTGGGTCAAACATCTCATTTATTTGTACGCCGAGGAGAACGGCGTATGCATTATGATGGAACGAGTTTCATTGTACGCAATGCAGGACACAGTGCTGGGTTTGACGACAATGACCAATTAAAAGTCTATTGAAAAGTTTGACTATTCATTCAATGTATAAGATTATACTTATTAATTACCAATGTAGTATAGTCAATAATTAAATATATTTATCGCTTCAAGCTGATCGATAAATAACATTAAAGACATTTTAATAATAAAAAAGCAGTAATATGTATGCAACATACGTAGATATGTTTATAAACATATGTATGTATATTTGCGTATATAATTATAATTATAGTATAAAAAAGATGAAACGCGAAGATTGCATATTATTGCAGTAAACATTTTTTTTACTTGACATTTAATTGAATTGCATTTGCAACATGTTTAGGAATTTAATTTAATTGCTTTATTGTCAAAAACAAAAATATGTGAGACATTATCTCTAAAAATATGAAATCTTAGTATATTCAAGTATGTAATTTACTATTATTTTTTGCACTTATTAATAAATATATAAAACATTATGTATTGTATCTTGTTTTATAATTTATAAAAAGTACAATTTTATTAATTATAGATAATTATACTATATGATACTTATAGATTATTTTACTATGCAATTTATTTGATAAACTTTCATTATCACTCTGAATAATATTTAATAGTAATGCATCACTTGCAAATTTTCTTAAATAAGAATTATATAAATCTCTCTGATTAAAATATATATTTGTAAAAATATATTTAACTTGTACAGTAAAGCTTAGACATAATGGATACCATTATGGTCTTGACTTTTCATGTTACATATGTAAGAAAATTTATTAAAATCAATGAAATTCCTTTGATCATTGTAAAGCTAAAGATTAAGAAAATGTTAAGTTAATATGAGATGATTTATCTTGTTCATAAAATCTTAGGTGATCGAAGCGCTACCTAGTATTACATTTCGAAAGTTTCATCATTTATAATGAACACGATGTAATACTACAAATATCCAGGAGCGTTACAAATACTGGGCCGAAAGGGGCTCCTGTAAAATGTCGGTAATGCAGAAATATGTATTACCATTTATTTGACAACGTTATAAAATATTTAAATATAATGAAAATCCTGCTATGAAACGATAAAATAAGTATTGGAACCAAAAGATATGTTCTTACAATGCAATTCGTGATTAAATAATCGATGCATTATACGAAATATCGAAGTTTCTTTATCTTTAAAAATTTAATAAAGTGCACACATGTTTTGCACGTCTCTGAAGTATTATTGTATAATTGCAATTAGTATTATATGAATTACGATTAATAAATAAATATAACAGTTGATGCCCTTACGGTGTCTTAGTATTTCAACTTTAAAATGCACGATTTTAATCAAAAGAAAATGCATTAAATAAATCAAGCTACTGCACAATAAGCAGAAATCAGATTAAAAAGTAATCTTTTACTAAAATCGAATAATACATTCACGTCACATGTTATATATGACTTGCAGTACGTAATATTCTACAATATTTTTTTCTGGGTAACATAAGAACGATATGACGTATATACACAGGTGTAATTTTGAATGACGATGTGTGCACATTCATAGCGCCGTAAATATACTTATGAATTCATATTCCTTTTACGTAAATTGCTTCCTCATCTCAACTTTATTATACTCTTTGCTGCATGCGATCGTATTAAAATTTTGCATTTTGTTCCTGGTACGAATAGATTATTACTTAGAAACGTTCAAAGAAGAGAACCACTTCCTGTGAAAGTTTGTAAATATAACTCGTTTGGATATTTTGTTGAAAAAGTTACGTTTACTTTAACGTTTACGAAATAGATACTTAATTTCTACAAAACTAATGAGAATTCTATTTCGTTACTCAATTACTATACATCGTAGAATAGTTCTACGTAAAATGAATTTGTTTTAATGAACTCCAGTCATCAACCAGTTATCTGATAACTATTTTAATATGGAGCTAAAAAGAAATATAATTCATTTATTAATTTCTTTGGTTTCTTATCTAAATTTTTAATTTTTGCTTATTCTGGCTTCTTTCGTAGTTTTGGTGATGTCAATAAAATTTTTCATTGTCCTAAAATAGAAGAACTTGCTAGAACGATGCATGAAATTTTAACATAATGTGTTCAGCTTTTGTTCTCCCATTCCTCTTCTGGGTTCCTTTCTTTCAGTACAAATCTATAATTAGTAGATAAAGTAAATCTGTTTAATCCAAATATTTGCCGACTTTAATACTTAGCTATCAAGATCTTTTTTTTCTAAACATATTGTTCGCATGCTTTTTATTTCATATGAAGTATTAAAAATAAATAAAAATAAAAAAAAAGATAATTACGTAAATTAGGTATCTATATTTCTCCAGTAGAGAAGATTATTCGATAATAAATGGGTAATAAACTGTATTATCACTGACAGAAGATCGTAAATTAGATAATTTTATATCAGGGAACTATATAGGTATATCGAAAGCGTTGGCAGTAGTTTATAACGTGTATCGACTAACGTGAAGTATTGACTAATGGTTGGTTGGTGTGTCGAACCAGCAAGTAGTACCACTCCGTGTCAGGACGGACACACTCGAGAGTACGTCTATGCTTACGGTGTATCCGTGTAAAGCTGGAGGTTGAAGCGTATTTATACGGAGGATGCGGTACAAGAACTGCTTCATTGCTTGACCTACATTCTTTGAATAACGTCTGAAAAAAAGAACGTTCGATTCGTACATAAACATTCAATTCGGCTATCGATTAATTTTGTAGCATTCGTGGTACGATACTATTGACGATAATTCGTGTTTTGCACTTTGGAGTATAAGAGGTCAGTCAGTTATTTTAGAATAAACTGACGAATCTTTTACAATCCTGTCGAAGCAATTTTTAATCAGACTTAACAAACTTTCCGCGTAGTAACGATCGAGAAACGAGGAGAAATATGGAGTAATACTTTGGTAATAATAAATCTCTGCTGACGATATGGAAGATCGATAACCGAATATATCGTTCGAGGTTTATGAAAATTCGGGAGGTGGGATTAAAAAGAATAATGAACGAAACGTCTAGTTGCATGACACAAAAGAATCACATTTTTGTTGCATCTATGCTCTCGCTGTTTATTATTTGGAATCTTCTTTTCACTATATTCTAGATTCTAGGACAATAATCATTAATATTGTACCATTATCATCTCGCGTCATTCACGCCAGAACACAGCATCTTTGTGTACACATCGTTAATTTCGGACGACCGGGATTGCTTCTAAGTCCATCGTGATAAATACATTTCCATAATCTTTAATGTTCATCAAGAATTTTAGGGTGGAGGCATACCAATCATCGAGCCGTTGTCGTTCCTTGTTTTTCCATTCCATCCTTCCAATATCTACGTTTTTATATCTTAAGATGCTTCCACCCTAAGAAATCTTTCATTATGATCACACATACACATATATCCGTGTAAAAGACAATATATTTGATGATTCAGACGCAGACGAAAGCTTTAAGTAGGTCTGCCAAAAAAAGTCGACCGATCACATGATACCATAGGATCGAGTATCGAATATCTCTTTCGTTATCCTTCGCACGATCGACGAAAGCTTCCGACTGGTGTGTCGATTTCGTTTGCATCTGTGTATTCAATCCTATCACAACTGCAAAACATTCCCGATCAATCGCGTTGCATTTCAAAGCATAATTAATCGCTTAGTCAGTGTGATGATGTCACTTTAAATGCTTCTTGGCGATTAATAAGAAAGAATCTTACAAAGCAGCGGCGAATAAGTTCGTTGCTTCGCTAAATGTTCGATTATTAATCGAAATGGGTATTTGTCTGTCAACGCGCAAAAGCACTGATTCTTGTTTTTTTCTTTTTGTTATTTTTTTTTCTTTTTTTGCTTTTTCCCTTCTCGATCTTTAAGTACCGAACACCTTTGACAAAAGTGTTTTCTATTTTATATTTTTTCTTTTTCTTCGTCGCAAAGGCGAAATAAATGATACCTACTCGATAACCACACCGAGTCGAACATTACAACACGTTATTACGAATACGTACGAGTGATCGATCAACGTATGCTCTGCTTTTTTTTTTCTTTTTTGTTCTCTTTAACAACCGTTTAAAACATGTAATAACAGCACGTCCATTGTGAGGTACGTTAGAAAACTAGTACAAAACTAGCAGCTAGGTACAAAAATGTAATTAATCGTTAATAATGGAGGCCGCCCGGGAAACTGCCAGGGACCAGCTCCTTCCTTATTTTCCCCCTCCACCCTTCATTCATCGAGTTAATCATTTGCATCGTACTCCCGGTGAATGGTTGCAACCCTACGGCCCTCCGTTCTCCTGCAAACTCTTCTTTTACTCCTCTCTTTCCTCTCTCTCTCTCTCTCTCTCTCTCTCTCTCTCTCTCTCTCTCTCTCTCTCTCTCACTTCTTTCTTTCTTGCGTAGCCATGCATGAATTTTTGCTCTCTCTCTCTCTCTCCCTCTCTCTCTTTTCTCTCATTTTTCTCTTGCACGACTTCGCGATCTCTTTAGAATCTCGTTATCGCTGAGGATAATAATACTGCTCAATTTTTGGCGACTTTACGAGTGCAAAATGGTACGAGAGTCACGATTAGTATAATCGGTAAGAGCTAGAACATCGAGATTTTTGGATAAAAACGTGGAAATAACAATTATTTGAAAGTTATCGTAAAAGTGACAAAGAAGGCGATTCAGGCTCGTTATCTTTTTTCAAAGCGAAGGTTTACACACAGCGATCCAATTGTATAGATACATATCGTTAGAACGATATTCTTTTATGCCCATTTATGTTGGAAAATTTATTCGAAGAATTTTCTTTCTAATAACGTGACTACCTCGAATCAATATGCACTCGAGACATTGTTAAAGTACAAGATTAAAGCTTATAATAACGAATCCAAATGAAAAAGAATGCAATCTTACGCGATCCTACTTGTTTCACGTGCACAGGCATCGGGTATAAAGTATTTTATTTTCTCAATCAAATCCGACTAAACGTCGACGTTCAACCATGTCGATAAGCAGCGAGAAAGTGTTATGCGTCGAGCGTTTTTTAGCTTTACAGCGCTTATATCACTTTTATCACGTGTCTTCTAATTTTATCAATGTATGTCATTTCTAAAAAATACTTATTTATTAGATCATGTCGATTCGGCGTCAAATTTTAGCCGAATAATGTCATCTAAACGATTTTTTTGCTACGATAAAATAAAGAATTTTGTTTGATTCTTCTCTATATTTATATCGGTAATACACAGTGATGCCATAAACTCATTTACCCGTTTCTTTTTGGTTATCGCACAAATGCATTTTTAAATGCACTCATTGCAAATACCTTTAATAACGAGAAAACGTTGCTTATTTCGCATATTTATCTACGACTCGTGTGTGTACTCTAGTCGTTCTAGGCACCTTAACCCTTTAATTATTAATTTAAATTTATCAAAATTTTATGATATGTCCCGAACGGGTTTAACGTTTTTGATTGCTCGTCTTGAAGGGGTTCGCGTAAAATCGAACGCGTTATTCTAGAAAAAATGACATTCTACCGATTAGGATAGAACGTTTGAAGAATTCGTCCGTGCAAAAGGAAAAAAAGATCAGAAGAAAAAGACCTCTTATATTATCAGACATCGATTGGCGTCTTAAGTTTCCTTTTTTTTTAAAGGGTTAATGTTTGTCGTTTCCTTTTCTTTTCTTTTTAATGCAGAAGAAATATTCTTAAAATTGTTAAGTGCCGAAATTTCATTTTCGAAAAACTGGTGAGATAATTCGAAATGAAAGAACGTTTTTCGCGCGGCGATAGTTGAGCGCTCCCGTCGAAAGCCTATTTCTAGCTTTCTAGCCTAGTTTAAGCAGGAGCGTTGTATCTTTTCCTTCTCGCAATTGTACTTTTTTTATATTTTGCCATATTATTTATGTGTACATATATATATATATATCGACAATTTATTGGAAGATAATTAAAAGTTTGAGTTCTTCCTTTTTTTTTTTCAATCGATCGAAAGTACAATTACGAGGCAGAAATAACGAGGGCCGATGGGTTTTTTCGTTTCGTTCGACTTTTTAACGAAGCGATCGATGAGATTTGTCATTTCCATTTAAATACGGAATTTCTTACAAGTGCTTTGCGACACTAAATCTTGATCAAGTTGATTAGCCAAAAACTTGAGGCCACGGCCGCGATTAGACAAACATTATTCGCAACATGTAGAGAATCGAAAATGTCATCTTTCTTACGACTTATGGGGTCTACCATTCTTCGATACAAAGATATCGACTGACAATCCATTTTCTTTCTTTTATTTACTTACTTTCAATCACCTTTCAATCATAATGCGATAAGTGGACGTTATATATTCGTACTGAGAGAAATATTAGTCGATCGGTTTCGTTTTTACCTGTGCGATGTGCGATGTTCGATGCGAGGATCATTTTTTTATATTTTTTATTAGGAAGAACAATAACGTATTTACGACCCCATAAATCGAGAAGAAAACTAACGACAGTCCAACTATGTAGATCGTGAGAAGGTCTGCTAAAATTTCAGATTTCTGCTATCTCTTGGTAACAGCACCAGAAGGATCGATCGTGAGATTCCATTAAAAACAATGCGTTTACCAATGATTTTAACATTTAAGTAAACGCTAACATTTTAAATAACATTTTTATGTAGATTTCGAAAAACTCTACTCGGTCAAAGCTTAAAATCTCTTAACGTAAGTTCTACACATCGATGTAACAATATGAATTTTATAGTCGAATTTATTTCGACAAACCATGTGCATCGATTGTCTACCACGTAGAATCGTATCTAAATTCAAAAAGAGTCAGAAAGGAATTAACTCAATAGATAAGATTTAATCTAATGATAATGATTATAAACAAATACTGGACTTAATAAAAGATTTTTCATAAACACTTGTGAAACTATTAGAATATATGCGAACGTATTTATGTGTGCGAAGATATATACATATCACACACATATAAATAACTATATTCAATCGACGTTTTCTATATTCGTCGAACTATGCAGACCATTTCACCGATCGTTCGAACGTAGAAGAGAGAAAGAATAAGGAGAATTAATCGTATTGAGCATCGATAATAAGAGAGGAATCGCGTTAAAAAATACGTAAGAAAGTAACTACGGATTCTCTTGATTCGACGTGTTTTTTTTTCTGTGACATCTTTTTACCTAGTTATTTTCTTTTTTTTTTGTAATTTTTATTTTTAGGGGCTTTCTACGGGCGCGCACTTTAACGAGAATGATCGCATCTGCACGTCGCATTTGTAGAGGCATCTCCATTAATTGACTAGATTTTTATCGTTTCACCCTCTCTACAAATCTCTCTTACCATCTCCCTATTCCTCTCCCTATCTCTTTCGCTCTATCTCTATCTCTATCTCTATCTCTCGTTATCCTTTTTTTCGTAGCTCGCGCGACAACCATAGTAACTTTTTGTTTCATTTAAATAGACTACAACACTTATTCAGCATGATCTTACAATTTAGAATAGGCAACAATTAATTTTTAAATATCGTTAAACGAATTTACGTTTCCTCGTTAGTATTTCTTTTTCCGTTTGATTATGACACGTTCGTACGTTTCGCGTTAAGAAAATGATTACTTTAAAATCTAAATATTCGGCTCTAGAATTTCCGAAGGATGTGAGATTATATTGAAATATCTTCACAGTTACGACAACAACGTAAAAATGTAGTCGTCCTTTCAGGTACGTACGCATAAAAGGATCCTTTTACTCAATTAATTCATTCTCATTTTTTCATTATTTCATTTTTTTGCTCGTTTCTTTTTCTTTTTCTATTTTACTTTTTCTTTCTTTTGACATATTTTGACAATAGCGAGTTACGGGATCGACATAACGTATTATCGAGAAAAAAATGTACTAAAAATGTGAAAATTAATCAAATTACGATATTATCCTTTAACCTCGTTCGTCTCTATTCTCTCGTTTATGCTTATCGTAAAATAAAAAGAAAGAAAAAAAAGAAAAATCAAAAGAGTTAATGCAGTGTTCGCGTGCCGATTCAAAAACAGCCATAATTAGATCTTCTCTCTTATACACCATACTGTATCTTCTTTTTCTTTTTTTGTTATTGTTACAAGCTACCGTATATAATTATACTTTGGTTTTAAAAAGGCTAGTATTTTTTTTTAGAAAAATTGACTCTATCTGGTAAAATATCATTACGAAAAAAGCAAGATCTTATCGAACGACGTCGACGATATTTTTTAAATACGTGCGATCGTAGTTCAGTCTATGCTCGTTTATTGAAGTTTCTCATATAACAAATCATCGAGCATGAACGCGTGCACGTGACATCGTGCGTGCGAGTAGGATGATCTTCGTTGTATCCAGAAATGCGTAGAGATCTTTCTTAAAACACTGTACTGACGCAAACGTGGAGCTGCAAGATCGCGACCGTTTTTCGGTTGAGCCCGAATAACACTTAGGAATCACTTTGATTGTCTACGATCGTAAAAGAATGTAGTTTAAAAAAATATACATATATAATTATATATCTTTTTCCGAATTTACCGTGTATCGTTAAATCGATCGACGATAAAATATTTAACAGGTTGAATGTCGAACCGATTTTGAAAAAATCGATATATTCATCCAATATCTTTCATAATTTCTCATAGATAAAATATATAGGATAATTCATTGTTATATTTTTTTTATATTAGACTTTCTTTTCTTATTGAAAAGTATAGTTTTAACTTTTTATATCTCAGAAAAAAGGAAATTTAAAAACGTTTTAAAATGAACTTTGCAAAATTGAGTGCCGAAAGGATATTAAATGCGACAAATCACATCTTGATCATCGTTAATTGCAAGATTCGTCGTATATTGCCGTGCTGAAAATTCGTGATAATTCATGTTTAAATGAGAACCGAGCGGACGTATCGATAAAGGCTGCTCTGGAAACGGTTTCACGGATAATACGTTATACGTTCAACGAAACGTACGTAATTCGCTGTGTATCTGCGTGCTTCACGCTCAACCGCGCGAACGGCGACTGAACGGATCGAGTATTATTTTTTCTCCTTCCCCTTTCGCTTTTTTTCCTCTCTTTTCCTTTTGTCGAAGCCGACGTAGTTCGATATTTTGCACGCGCATTAGGTCGGTCTTGCTTCGCTTGCTCTCTCTGCTAACGGCTTGCGAGGATGCAGTTCCACGTTGCTTCTGTGCACAACGTAGACCGTGATTGAACAAATCTGAGCCTGATGTGTGGCTTTTTTTCACGCTTTGAGGAGTAAAAGAAGAGAAAATGCATCGACGGTCGTCGTTCCGGGTATGACAACGACCTTGACTAGTTTAAAGAGCGCACGCTAGGAAAAACGGGAACGGGAATGAGGGAAAAAAGATGAGAGAAAGATGAGAGACAGGGATAGAGAAAGAGAGAAAGGAAGAAAGAGAAGGACAGAGAAAAGAAGAGAGAGACAGAGAGAAAGTAAAAGAGGAAGCTTGAAAATAGGAAAAGCTGGATGCTTTAGGAATGCGTCGCGCGTAAAGGTAGGAAAGCAATCGTCGTTCTCGCGTAGGCGTTTCGTTCAATTTTTAGTCGTCGTCGTCGAGGCCGAGAAGCTCCGGCGGAAGCATTCTGTGTCGACAGCACACCGTCAAGCAAAGAACACGCGCAGCGAGCCGAAACTGAGGACTGAGAGTTCCGAGGACGATCGCCTTCCAAAAACCGTTTGTCACCCCTAGCCATACCACGGCAAAGTGTAGAAACGGTACCTGCAGAATACAAAAAGGTTGATGGAAAGATCAAATAAAAATATGATCGTATACTTCTATGTAATGGAATAATAAAAGAAACGTCAAATTGTAAATTTTAAAGTTTTCTTGGTAGCTTTTCTCGTGATACTTTACGTACGGTCAATCACAGGAATATCTTTTTCCTTTTAATTAAATAACTTTTTCCAAAGCGAAAAAAAAATTTGGAAGTTTGAGTAGGTAAGGAAAAGTTAGTGTGCTGTATGAGGAATGTTTAAAAGTTAAAAAGAGATTTCTTCTGTTGTGATAGCGATGGAAAAATAAAGAATATACTTTATCAAAAGTTTTTTGTCGAGTATGTTTATAAAAATACTTGTATTTTATCTTATTTATGCATAGCTTGTAAATATCAGTTTCGTATACTACATACTTTATAGAATAAGAATTGTGAATTTGCAACATTGAAGATTCGAGCAATAATCTCCATGTAATTTAGAAAATGCGATGCTTTTTAAGGGCGATTACATTCTAAATTTTTCACGGTTGACATATTACGTTCTTAAAAAAAAAAAAAAAAAATAGAAAAAAATAGCTACCCATCTTTGAAAATTACCATGCGAGGTAAATATCTATATCTACACGTTATTTTCCACCTTTAAGAATTCTCTGTTAACCTACTCCGCTTCTTAAATGGTCTGACCCAAATTTTCCGAGGTAGTCGTTAAAATTCTTTTCTTTTTATCAAGTGTATCCATTGTATCGTTCTCATTCGTTAAACGTGCGACCATTCGTTTTATAATAGCAAGCTTTCAATGTGAAAATCTTACAAGTAGCCAAGAATTCGTACAGTGCTCGCTTGTGTATCCAACGAACAAAGGAATAGAGGCAAAAGAGGGAGATGAGAAGAGAAGAAGAAGAGAGATGAAGCCTTTAAGAGAAAAAAGAAAAAAAAATGAAAAGAAAATGAAATAGTACCTGAGGAGGTCCGTTAATGACAGCATATATCCTGACTCCTGCATAGGGTGCCCAGGATATCCAGAAAGCCATCACCAGGACGAAGGACATGATGTGGCTCGGGTTACTCAAATTTTCAGAAAGCGCAGTAGCATATTCTTTGTCGTGAATCAGTACGCCCGATTTCAGTCGTCTCATCATCGAGAAGATGTAGAAATAGGTATAGACGATGGTGATTACCGATGGTCCTAGTACGAGGATCGACAAGGTGATAGTGTAAGCGGCCATGTTGCCCCAATCGAGCATGCAGATGAAAGCCTCGCGATCAAAGATCGGCTTGTTAAAGCCAAGAAGAGGCGGACAGCACATCATGGCAACGCTGATCCACGTAAAGACCATCCAGCATTGACATCGAGTTTTCGTCTGAACGGTCTCGTATCGGAGTGGTTTCCTGTAAAGATTATTACAAAATAATTTTCATTATTTTTCTATTAACAGTAGAAAGAATAAAAAGAATTCATAAGAAAGAAAACTGATCATTTAAATTTGTTAGATGAAATTGTTATTTGACGATTGGATAAGTTAAGAAAAAATATGTTAGATTCACCTGATGGCTAGGTAACGATCGACGGAAATCCACATGAAGGTATAGACGGATACCGCCCAGAGGGTAACTTCGAGATATCCGACCAGACGACACACGATGTCTCCGTAGACCCATCTTCGCACCAAAGCCGGATATACGGAGAGCGGAACCACTAGCAGACCGCAAAGAAGGTCCGCCGAAGCCAGCGACAGCAAGTAGTAATTTATCACCTCGGAGGGACCTGTGCGAGGTATTATCTTCTTAGGAACATTTTTCAAATGTTGTTGTACTTTTTACAATGTATATATATATTTATTTATATATATATATACTTATTTATAGGAGAACAGTATATTACAACATGCTGGTATACTGGGAACCCTTGCAATCTCTTACAAAATTATTTATTATTCCACTTGCTTAACTTTCTTTTTTTCCCTCGTTGATAAATTCGTCTAAAACTAATACGCGGTCGAAGGCTGTTGCGAATCGTGTACACTGCATTGCTTTTATTTATGTAGCTCATTGGCCGACAACTTACCACGGAAATTGAGGTATGTGGCGATGATGAGGAGATTCGAGAGGATGATGGCGACACAGACCACGAAGATGAGGCCTGCCTGCATGAGAGCCTCCAGCGAGGGCTCCTCCATGCCGCCACCCTTTCGAGCTGCATCCCCCCACCCGCCCTTCTAACTCCTTTTACCCTTCTTTACGGCCTTCTTTCTTCACGAAACCCTCTCTCTCTCACTCTTTCTCTCTCTCTCTTCTCTTCTCTTCTCCTCTCTCTCTCTCTCTCTCTCTCTCTCTCTCTCTCTCTCTCTTTCTCTTTTGCTCGTTCACTCTCTCTTTTCCTCTCTCTTTTTTTCTCCCGTTTTTCGATCTTCTACGTCCGTCGTTCCACTTGACTCAAACCTTGGAGCCCTTCATGCGATACAGTCCTCGGCAAACGGTTCACATCTTCGACGATCTTGTTGAAGAATCGATAGAGTAGCATCGCTGTAATGAAAAGCGCGAATTTATTGATGTTTAATAATCGACAAATCGAAGCTGAAATGTTTTTATACACGATTATAATATATCAAAAATCACCATCTATTAAAATGATGTAATCAGAAACAAGATAATGTTTCATATTTCATGTACATAAGAAAGTTGTCAATCAAAGAGTGTAATCGTAAACTGTGGAAGCTAAGAAAGAGGAAGAAAATTCTGTTCGTTTGAGAATAAGATGAATTTAAAGAAATCGCTGAAATTAAATCGTCTCGTGACTTTGATAGAAAAAATCTTTCATACGAAATGATGAACGATGACGAGGTAAATTTTTTTTCGTATTCTTAGGAAAAGCCACGTAGCTTTCTCCTCTTCGCGACACGTCGTATGGCTTACACGCGCTTACCCTCTGCAGATATCGACCGCCATTCATAATTTAGCCCAGTCGATTCTGAATGGGGGTATATTATGTAGTATAGCGTGGCAGATATGTGTTGCCTCCTTTTCTCCGAATTTAAGTGGAACTTCTGGATTTTATACGAAGCCGTATGATCTGTCGTAATATTTCATTTCTATCGAACGTTCAACTAACTTCTTCGTTTTCGATTCAATAATAATCTCATCTTTTCAGATCAAAATTCTATTGACAAAGGGATAGTTTTTAAGATTAACTCCTTAACCTCAGATGACGAATCTGATTCGTTATGATTATTTAATGCCAAATCTAGATTCCATTTATACAAATACACTTGTCATAAGGTTTGTAATATTAATCGCATTCATATGAAAGATAATCCGAATGAAATTGTACGTCAAAAGGTTAATTTGGATATAAGAGGACAACCTTTGATAAAACGATTTTGGATTTAAAATCTTCATCTAAAATAAATACTTCCTACCGAATTGGTTTTCTCATTGATTTAATTCCTGTACAAGTACAGACTTGGCTAAAAGTTCTCAAATCTGTAGTTTTATTATCTGAGAAAGGATTAACTTAAAAAGTCTCGAAGAAGAGTAATTGATTTTTATAATAACCCAGCTAGAAAGTTTTGACCAAATCTGTATTAACACTGTGACATTTTGTAGAAACAAGTAAAAGTTTTCTACTGGAAACGACCATGTCGAGACTTTACTATTTTCCGTTCTTTTCTTTTTTTCTAGGTAAGTGCCTTTTCGTGGTCACGATAGGAACGAAATAAATTTGTCGATAACGACTTGTTAAGAAAATCTTCGTGCATGGCGTCACGCGATACTCGCGTCGATCAAATACTGTTATGTGAAAAGCTGCTTAACGAAGTCTTCGAGGTATAATGTTGAAATTACAAAGTTACTTTACTCCCTTTCTTCTCTTTTCTCTCATTGTAACTTTTTTATCTTGCGAATAGTCTTCCCTTGCACGTGACTCTATCAAGGTTCTTTATTCAACGGTAAAATATAGATCGAGCGAATCAGTCCTGTAATTTAAACTTTCATTACCTTCATCTCGGACAATGAACTCTCAAAAAAGTATTCTCGATTTCAGTTAAGATAAATTTAACTCGAATTCTACCATCTTTCGTTTGCTTATATATTGTACAGGATGCTTACACGAATAGTCGTTGGAAAGATTTTTCACCGGAAGATTCTCGGATCGTTATCTGCTCTGTTAATGTATCATCAGAAAACGATCGATTGAGAAAGTTATCATGTGACAGATAAGAGGTAAGTGATTATTGAGAGATAAGATAGCATGATACGATGTTCCTTGGTAATACAAATATTTTGCATATATTTGCAAATATTCGTAAAACATTGGCCATTGAGATTATAAAACATGCTGTTAGATAATTTAAAAATGAAAGCGAGAAAATGTTACAGCACGGCCATATTGTACTCTGTAAAATCAAATTAATCTGTATTGCTGACGATATTATCTCGGAAATTACTTTAAAAGCGTTTAATAACTCGATTGGCAAATTATAATAAAATTCTCGAATTACGAGGTATTGTTTTATTTACAGGAGAAAAATTCCATCGAAATACCGAAGAGTAACAAAGCGAATTCCAACAAGCGGCATCGCTATTCCAGCAATTTTTTGTCCATCGCTTTCTGATCGACGCAGCGATAAAAGTACTCGATCGCTGTGAAAGAGCCGCGAAGAAAATTTTTCGTGTATTGCGAGATAAAGCGTTCCTTTGAATACGGCCGATAAGACGTCAACCATGATTTCGTGTCCTGCGTGCAGCGATTAAAGTCGAGTAAAAAACCGGCTCGGCGCCAAAGTGCTATTGATGACGGCTCGCCAACGATGCCGCATAAATAAGAAACCCCTTCGTTAATTGCTCCTTCTTACTTACATTCTACAGCGACGTACGATCGAATTCGTATAATACAGGAAAAAAAGTATGAGGAAAGAAAATCGAACTTAATCAAGCCACATTTTTTAAAAAGTCCGCAACTATTTCAATTCTTTTTTCTCTCTTCTTTTGGTTTTAAATTCTTTTTATCCGTTTGTTTTACATTTGTTTTTTGTTTTCATAGAATAAATCTATTTGCATTAATATTCTTCACACGTGAATTATCCCAGTTATCAGTAAATAGTAATATTCCATTAATTAACCAAACATTTGCTGAAAGATGCGCGTGTTCATAATGTCTTTTGCCTTCATGCTGACTTGTACGAGGTTCACGCACGCCTTTCTATATATGAATAGCATGCGCTCTTTTCGTATCGTAAATATCAATTTTCGAACGTTTGCGTTGGAAAGTAGATCAAAGGCAACGTCGAAGGAAAGAAAAGAGGGTGAAAGAGAAAGAGAGAGGAAAATGTGACAAGGGTTGAGCTGTTGAAGAAGAATGTCAAAGGCAAAATCGGAAGCGATCTAAGCATACGACACGATATATGTACGTATATGCACAGATATAGATGTTATATACGAGACTACGTATGTAATATACGCAGAAACAATCAACTTTTTCGTCGAAAAATATTTTACCCGAGACGTGGTAAAGTGATCGATTAATCGATTCGATAGAATTTTTATCAGGTATTCACTAAAATCGGAATAAAATGGGATAGAAAAGAGAGAGAGAGAGAGGGAGAGAGAGAGAGAGAAGAAATTCTTTAAAATTCACGTGCCAGATAATGCAGTCGTAAATTACTTACGAATTGGAACGAGCGATCGAAGATAGAAAATCCCTGCGAATTTGAGAAGAACGAAGAGTTTAGAAGAAGTTAGATCTCAGATGTTTCCCGCGGTTTGTCACGAGACCCTTACGAGCTCGTAGACATGCTTTAAAAGAGAAGAAAATATCGGGGGGAGAAAAAGTCGAAGCGAAGTCGAGTAGGATGGCTCTAGGAGCACGCAGCATCCTAGTGACGATACTCGATGCGGTGAACCGACCAGCCACTGCCATCTTTCTTATTTATTCGTACCTTCGCGATTTCATCCCGACGACGTCGCTTAGTAGCCTCGTTGTGTTGCTCGAAGCTCCACCGTTCTCGGCCGAGTTTCCGTGCTCGCGCCACTTTTTTTACCCTCGTGTCAGGGTCTCTCGATGTTCTTTCTCTTTCTCTTTCTTCCTTTCTCTTATTCAGCCAAAAAACTGGACTCCTTTCGGTCTTTCTCTTCTAACACATCTCTCTCTTTCTCTCTCCCTCTCTCTTTAGATTGGAACTCGATCACAAAGAGAGAAAGAGAAGAGGAAAAGGAGAGGTAGCTTCCAGCAAATAATCTCGAATCCTCTTGAAACTAAAACGGTAGCTCGCTACGCGATCTCTATGCGAGTTTTGCACGCGAGGCACGCACGTCCGTGCATGTTCGCAGTCTCTCGGCTGACCCGGCCTGGGCTTTACTACTAGCAGAGAGAATCGAGGGAGAGAAGAACAGCCAAGTTCCTTCCCTTCTTCTCTTCTTCCCTCACCCACCCTCCGTCTCTCTCTCTCTCTCTCTCTCCCTACCTCTCTCTCTTTCTCTCTCTCTCGCTCTGTCTGCCCGGGTGCTTAGGCGTCGATACGCCGACGACGCTTGCGCGCCGCCCTCGGTACACCCTCCCTTACCCCCTTTCCCAACTACTCATTTTCACAGCGCATTGGCTGCGACTCTGTCGCCGTGCTGGTAGCCCACCCTGCATGAACGCCCGACTAAGCGCGACCGAGGACCCAAGGAATCTTTCACGAAATCTCGAGCAGCTATCGCTCGCCTTCCTAGTTCCCTCCTTCCCTTCATTCCTCAACCCTCTTCTCCTATTCGTCTTCTCGCGATCGCACGTGCCTTTCGATTCTATCGTTGCTCATAAAATCAATCGAATTACTTGAATAATTTTTTCTACGATCTACTCACATTTTTAACTCGTAAATTAAATGTATAGCGAACTCAAAGTTTAAGTTTAACAGAAGTTTTCATTCTCGTCTTTCTTATAGAGATTAATGGTGAAAAAGTTTACTGAGAAGAACTTACCAAATCTCTTTTCTCACTCTAGAGTCGAAGTCAATACATTCTTCGAAATAAGTTTCTAACTTTTTTCAGATTTTAATTAAGTCGATCAACGTAGTTACAACTTGGATGTTCATCGTGTAAATTTGCTATCTTTAATTATCTTCTTTTTTTTCTTTTTAGAGAGATATTTACAATTAAATATATATATTTAAAGGAAACTTAAATTGGTTTGAGAACTATAAAGCCTCTTTCGATCGAAGAAAACTATACGTCTTTACAAATTGGAAGCTTTTAAATTAAATATATTCATAATCTGTTGAATTTATCATAGTACAAATGTCATTGAGGAGATTTCTCTTCATTTTTGCTTTGAAAAATAGAGAGAAAAGTATTTAGCGAGTTGGGCACGTATTTATATACAACGAGCGCGTACTCAATCAAAGAAAACGTTTTATTCATTCGTGAAGTGATTCATTAGATCTTTTTCTCGTTGCTGACCACAAATAATTAGTGCGAATTATATAAAAAAATTGCGACTCGTTAAAGCGAAAGTACTTTATACCGAGATAAGAATAGAAAAGAGAAACTCGTGTTTATACGTTGTGAGTGATTCAATTATTTCTTCCTAGCGTCATTCTAAGCACAAGCATGAATAAAAAATACTCTTATTTTAATTCTATTCTTTAATTATTTTTCTTATTGATCGGCATTCATCGCTAACGTTCTTTGCCAACATTTGTGATGATCATTTATACGGCCGATGAATAAAGAACGCTAATTTTTCATTTCATATCTCGGTTCAAGCGATTTTAAACTTTCTTCGCTTTTCATAACTGAGAAAAAAGTTTTATGTTCTCGTCCTCTCTCTATTTTTTCCCCTCTTTCTGATTGATCCCGATTTTATTACTTTAGCTCTTTGCCGTTGAACCTCGAGATATACTCGGCAATGTACTTACCAGCACGTTTGTATGTCGAGATAGATTTGGCACAAGCGAGCGGTTGTTGCTTAAGAAGTAAACCCTAGATATCTCACGTTACTGCACTACATTTAGATCCCTTTTTAAAATATACATATCAAAATATCAACGAAAGATGAACCTCGACAAAAAAATTAAAAATAAAGAGTTACGTGGCAATTATTCTTTCGAAGTATGTCATCCATTGTACAAGCAAAAATAATTCCAACCATCGGAGTATAATTCTAAAAGGGATTACGACTGCAAAAAGTTAACCTTTAAAGGTTATCGCGGAAATTCGACTCTAAACGAATTTTCTTCTAATATTGCTTTAAAACTCGACAACTTGTAACACAGACTTTGTATATATTTCAGAAAGTAGATCAGGTTATTGCCGTAAAATGTTCTTAATTATTCTAATTATTTTTTTTTCTAATTCGACGAGAAATTTCATTCATTTAATGCGAGTTTAATGCGCACTAATGCGAATT
Organism: Vespula pensylvanica; assembly: GCF_014466175.1. Taxonomy (NCBI): domain Eukaryota; kingdom Metazoa; phylum Arthropoda; class Insecta; order Hymenoptera; family Vespidae; genus Vespula; species Vespula pensylvanica. The sequence continues at coordinate 3,579,566 of NC_057694.1, forward strand.
CCTTTTCTGATAGCTTCAAAGAGTTAAAGAAATCGTGATCACGTGCGTGACCATCCGGAAAAAAAGCTAGGCATTTAATATTCCTAATAACGTTCGTTCGATGTAAACGCAAGCTGACGGTACGTCGGAGAATGCAGTGGAATTCCGATGACATAAAATCGTTGATCGCGGTAATTCGGAACGAGCAAGGCCTCGTGCTGACCTTAGCGAAGCCCCATCCCTGCTGTATTCTATTCAAATCAGATAGGGCCTCCTTTCATCCGCTCACCTTAGACACGTTGATTAAGTCTCTCCGAAGCTATTTTCGCGTACACTTGATTAGAAGACAAGGGATTCACTTTCACGTTCTTGTCTCGCTATCAACCTCTTTTGTTACTTCATTCGAATACGTAATGCCTCTTTTGCATTGTATTAGAATATTATTAGCGACAATGAATCGTTTAGAATTCATGTGATAATTAGAAAAAAAAAGATAAACGTAGGATCGATCGAATTTTTATTCACAATGAACGATCTAGGAACGATATATATATATATATATATTTATATACATATATATAATATATATATATATAAATAATTGTGTTTGTTCTTTCTAAACGTGTGTGGGAAAAAAGAGTATAGACGATACAGAGAGACGCATTCGTCATCGTTGTGACGCAACGTGGTATAGAGTCACTAAATTTGACACAGATACGTTTCATTCTACATGACTGTGTACTCGTTCGATACGTTGGCTCATTCTGAAACCGCGAGCATTGTGCCTTTCAAATTGGCACATCTCTGATATGAAACTTGCGGAGGTTTTCATTGTTGTCTTCGTTGTGCGAGCGAGCGTTCTTCACGCGATGCGGACTCTCGAGAGAAGAAACGTTTCGAAAGATAAAAATTGTCGATGGCATTTTGCTGCCGCAATTTTGGCTAAATTTTCAATGATTTTTTGCATCTAAAATGATCTTTTCCATCATGGTTGTTCGCTCATCGATAACAACGTCGTCGTAGAAGTATGAAATGCCCATCGAAAGTTTTAAAAAGAAGAGACACAGTTGTTTCTCACAGAAACAGGAACCTCGTAAATATTATCGTGCGACACGTTCATGTCCTAGACCTCTTAAACGCACCAGAGGTTTATCGATCTGCAGTCGGTCGAGGCAGCCAAGAGTCCAAAAACGCTGGTCGCAGGCGTCGTCGCCATTTGATCTAAAACCGACGACTACCATGACGACCTCGTTGAAGGTCTCTGCCAAATGATCGTACTGTTCGAAAGCATGTCGAGGACACAAGGAAGGAGTAAAAAGACCGATGGTCATCTTCGTAATCGGTGTTTAGCGATTCTTATAGTTTCAAACAAAGGGTTACACAAGCTTAAGAGAATAGTGATACGCTTTATATGTACACATATATGTCGACGATTAGAACGTTAAGGAGAAACTACGATGAGGAAGAAAGTAAACGAACGAACAAGAAAATAATCAATGATCGTTCTGATCAGCGATGTTCCGCCGAAACAATTCTGTTATGATATTTCCCATAAATTCTGCCGCTTCTGGTTACTCTATAATTGATCTGGTGATTCGTTTGGATCGAGGACGAGGATGGCGAGACGTGTGGACCGTCGCCTGTACACAATCGTTTTACCCGAGTCCTGATGCCGGTTGTAGCCTTGCAATTGTGTTCTTGTCGTAGCTGCCGGTGACAATATTGACCTAGCAAAATACCGTGATGCTGTTTTAATTGCAACTGTTGCTGTTTCATTCTCGCTGTCGTCATCGTTTTCGCCGTCGCCGTCGCTGTCGTCGTTCCCATCGTCGTCATCGTTGTTGTCCTCGTTGGCTTCATTACCACTGACGAAGTTCTTTCTTTCAGTAACGCAATCACCGTCCGTCTTCTTAACAGTCTAAACGGCGATACTGCCAAAATAGCTTTTGTAATTCGTCTTCTGCAACGCCAGAGTATTACCGCGGTAGCGAACCAAGCGAACCACGGACTGGCCCTAGGATCTGCTGCCGGTTCCTTCGACCAGAGGAATAACATCTGAAGAGTACATTAATGTGCACTTCCACGGGCCTCTAACAAAGATGGATCGTAGATTTATTTAGGAGATTATCCTGATTGCCAAATGGTTCTACGATCTCCGTCTTAACACGTTCACTGTTCATTACGAACAGTTTCTTTTATGAACAGCGAACACGTTAATATCAGAATGGTGACAAATCTACGATATTATTAACACATTGCAGATAGACATTAAGACATCTCATGTTTTTATCTAATATAATGCTAATCAGCTAACAGCTATGTACTTTGATTATCCTCTAAAAGGTGATAACAATTTCTTCTTTTCAGTAAACTTTATATTCTTAATCGTTTATCTAAGTCACATAAATATAATTAGATATAACTACATAGTTATTTAAATATAAAACTAATGTAAGAAATTTAAGCAAAATTTTTTAATCAGCAATGCATTAATATCGTTAATGCCTTACGTTACGGATATCCGAAATCTCGAGCGGATGTTACAAGTTCTTTTGAAAGGAAAGTTACTTCGTTCGTAATTGGTTCGCTAGTTACAAGAGATTACGGAGTAGTGATTGACTTTGGCCATTAGTGATTGAATTTGGTCAGTAGTGATTGAATTTGTCGATCTATATCACTATCGTTGCTCGTTCTCGGAAGTTAGTTGTTGGCGTGAGTTAACGCGATCGATTCAATCTAACCGTTGTACTTTTTCAAGGTTGTCGAGCGGCAAATCCTTTGATAATTCGTTTAGAGATGCCTCTTAACTGGATGTCAGTATGCCGTGTTTAGACTTTTATGGCTCCATCGTGGGCGCGAAACGCCTCTCGACGTAGCTTTTGCTCGAGATTTCGTTCCCTTCTTCTTTCTCCCTATTCGAATTGACCCATTTGGCAAAGACCTCTGCGAGGAAGAATTCCGCATTAGCCGCACGTTTTTACTATCAAGACTGACCTTATATATCCACTCGTTGGCGCGCTGCCTGAAACTGAGAGGTCGATCGACTAGCCGAAACATAGAATGGCCGTGAACGGTGACACGCTGAGAACTGCGTCGGTGGAACCTACGATGGAAGAAAGAGAAGTACATAGTCCTCTCTACTGGTTGTACTTGTGGAATGAAAACTTTAAAGAGCATGAAGGTTGCGATCGTTCTAGACATGTACAACAGACGTCAAAGTCGCAACGCGTGTTCAAAGAAGTTGAAAGAGATTTGGTTTCTCGTAATGTACATTCTAGGAAGAAGATACAACGGAAAGAGCCAAGAGTAGAGGACGATGGAAAGGTAGAAGAACGTATTGCATCGTATCGTATCGGCGAGGAAAAGCGGAAGGAGCACGGAGGTCAAGTACTAGCGGAGAGATACGTTTTATATAGTACGAAAGTGACGGAAAAAGAGAGAGAAATATATATACATACATACATATATATATATATATATATATATATATATATAGAGAGAGAGAGAGAGAGAGAGAGAGGAGATGTCAAGGCAAACGCGAACCAGCGAAACGCGTATCTATAAGGACGACCTGAGAAAGGAGAGGGAAAATGGAATTCGAGAAGGACGACGATAAATTTTCAAAGTTCCTTCTGTGCCCTTCGAGAGCGCAAGTTTTTTCTGAGTCATCGAATAGAGTTTATTGATCGAAGACGAAATCGTCGAGTTGCGACGGATATAACTTACGAGCATCAGTGAAAATAAGAGAGATTCACTCTCTTATAAGAGAACTTCGCTTGTTCGACAAGTATAAGTTTTTATGCCTTCCACCGACGTGGAATTGAAGACGATTTTGCTGGATCTCCACCCTTTGAGCGGTGGCTTCACGCCCTTTTCTTTCTCCTTCACCCACGGCAGAATGCAACAAGGGCAAAAAATCCGATTCTAACCAAACTGTATTTGATTGCTCTCACTGTCGCCACCACTGATCACCTCTGATAATGGAGTCTACTCCGATGATACCACGACGATTTTTCATATCCTTCGCTCTTTCGCGGATAAACTTTAAATATAAAAAGTATTTCGGTAAAGAGGTAAAAAAAAAGGTTCGGGTAAATGACGTACGAAACGGCCTCGGCTCGGAATTTAGACAAAGGATTGTGATCGACTGTCTGAAATTTGTCACGCATGATGATCAATCGAGATTAAATCTTTTATGAATTATCCCGATCTTTTTTGGATTTACGTACATATATATGCATGTATGTATGGGTATGTATACGTATCCTTAACTTCTATCATAGTAAATGAGGACGAATTTAATGTAAAAAAAAGTTCGGTCAAGGTCTTCACTCTTTCAAAAGAAATAAAAAACCAGCCGAAACTTGCTTTCGTTTTATGGTAGCGCAGTGTGTTAAGGCGATTTACGTGACTAGGATAGGTCAGTCTTTGGCCGCCTTTGACCGCCTCACCTCCTTAGAGTCTCTCGGTCGACCTACCTTTCGCCCCTGACGTCACGGGATCGTGTCATTAGGTCAAATACTGGATACGTTACCAGAGCGAGCACTCTGCGTGTTGTGTTTCACCCATCTACCGGGTGTTTCTCTTTGTACGATATTCTCCTACGAGACCAATTAATTACGACCGAGATAGGGCAAATGGGCAAATGGTACCTATCATGATTTAGTAATGACACCTCTAATTACGTTATTCTACGTAACGTAATTTTATCAGAAAATTATTACAAGCATAATTTTTTGATATTTTATAATTAATTTCTAGCGTATGTAAATTATATGTTATAATTTATTGTTAGTTATAGAGTAATAAAAAAAGTTTTATACGTATATTCCATAAATTGTTTATGATTTTAAACGAAGAAAAACTCAATGATTTTTTAATAGTCATCCATGAGATCGTGACAGGTCTCTTGATTAATAATTGGACATACCGAACGCTGGTGATTATGGACGGAAAATAAAAGAAAAAAATACTTCCATCATTTATGGTTTACAAAGTGTTGAAATATGAAGACTGATTGATTCTTAAATATAGGTTCAATCGATCGTGTTTCTGGAATACGATCGGTAAAAATTGAAATTTGTTAAAAGAATCCAATGCACATAGCGATGTTTGATTGTTCGTGTCGCATTGCAAATAATTCCGCAAGTAGCGTTATTGTTGAATTCACATTGAAGCGTAAACAAAATATTATCGAGCGGTACAGTACAAGACGCCGGCCGTCGGTCTTTTAAAGAACATTTCCACGCTTCACACAGCCGTCTGAATGACGCCAGACGTCGCGACGCCCTTACAATAAAGCAATTTCTACACCCACATATAGAGACCACGATGGAACTGGTTGTGTTGTTTCTAATCAGAGGATAAAGTGGAAGAAAATTGTAATGCTCTTATAAGATGCGAGAATTCATGCTTCATACGTAGATTTATGTAGGTACCAGGGCTGAAGTAAGTATTTCGATGCTATTTAAAATCGAACAAATTTTTTTAAATCGATAAAAGATCACTGGAAATTTTTTAATAAATACGAAAAAATTCGCCTGTTGTGTTGTATCAAGTATCAATGATTAAACAAAAATACTGTATGTTTCATGTTGTAGTATTGTAATAATATAAATATAAAATAAAGCTTTGTATAAATTTTATGATAATGAATAACAGATGAGTAAATATTAATATTTTCGCGCGATTTGAATTATCTTTGAATAATTTCAAACCATAATTTACAAAATGCATATAATCGTTTTTCCTATAAGCATTCCATACAAAGTTTGTATAAAAAGTTCTCGTTTTATATTTTTTATTGCTACCACAAAGTAAAATTATTTCTATTGTATTTTTACAGCACATTAATCTCTGCATATTTTCCATATAAAACTTCAAAGCTCTTTGAGTTGAGAGCTCGTAGAATCTATAAAAAGTTATTTGATTTTAAATAGCGTGCGAATACTATTTTTTACGAACTGTAGATATTTTTTTACTTATCTAAAAGATCTAACAATTTCTTTTTCATTTTTTAGTAGCGAGATATTCTATACATAATTGAACTCGTCGAATACGTTTATCGTAATTAGAATCGTTGCGTGAATGCCGAACAATTTTCTATAGCTATAAAAATTCACGTTACGTTTTCATGAAAAAAAACTCATCAATTTATCAAGGTCATTATGATATAGTATGTGATTTTTCATATCGTATAAATCTGTTCCACGTTCATTACTTTTTTCCAGAACAATGAATTTTCTTTGACTTCGTAATCGAAGTCTCTAAAGAGACGCTGTTCTCGTTTTTAAAGCGACTTTTTGGTCCTCTAATTTTCTTACTTCTTTTTTCTAAAAAATATGCTCTCTAACGACTCTTCTTTCTTCGAAGCGAAAGGAAATCGTTGTTTCACAGTCGGTAACATAGATCTCTGTGATACAGTTCCTCTCGTTTATCTCAAGTCACGAAGAAAGTGATTCGAGACAGAGCTCATTAGCTATCGGACAAGTTACAAATCGTATATCGACTTCATGATCGTTTACTTGCGTTTCCCTATGATCGCTATCGATCATTAAAAAATTTCAGTTGAGCGAGCAAAAGAATATCGTTAAAAAAACGATGCGATTGCAAATGTTAGTTAATGAAAGATGACGGGTACGACGTTTCGATAATTAACTTTGGATTCTAGCAAATGAGTTTCGAACAAAATGGAAGAGAATCATGTAAACGATCGCGTCTTGATCGAACATATGTATGTACGTTGAAAGCGTTCGGCTTTAAAAGGAACAAAATGCTGCTCTTGACAATGATGTTCGCTTCGCTTATTCCGATAACAAGTTTGTACCGCAGCTCGTGAGTTTCATCGAAGATTTACTTCGGCATTTCGTATCATACTATTTCAAAAGTTCTCAAAGCTATCTTACGTTCGGCCCGTTGACGTGCTCCTATTAGGTCACACACGAAATTTCCCTTCTGATCTTTGACATTTCGAAATTCAAAGTTTTCCCTTACAGAAAGTTCACGCTTTCCAGCTTTAAGCGACTCTATATGTATAGAAATATCGAGAGTGAGTAAGTAGACGGAGTAGATAACACGATCTTTTAAAGATTCTCAGATCTGAAGAGAAGAATGCTACGATCTGCACTAGTTTTTTCCAATTTCGCAATCTTACGTAATAGAATTTCTCGAGTTTTAAGGTCGGTCTTATTTACGTCGCAGGATAAATTCATTCATTCAAAATAATTACACGTTTCTAAGACCTTGAAAATGGATATAACAAAGACAGTTGGCACTATTCTATCTTTTTATCGTTTTGCAGTCGTTACGAGTGCTACCGAGAGTACAATGCACGCCGGATAGTTATACAGTGCTAAATTATTATTGGAAAGTATACTTCCGCGCGAAAGCGTTCTATAGTAAAGCTAGGTAGGCGGGTTAGAATTTTTTTTTATTCCCATTGAAAGTACCTTCGTATAGGTTCTAAGGTTAAAGGTCAAGATGACTTATCGGTTTGTCTATTGAAAACTAGCCAACCTCTCGAAACGATAGTATATCAAAATCATCAATCAATCGCTTTGTTTTAAAGTAGCCCACTTGTGTCAAGTAGAATTTCTACATAGTTTTCTCTCAAACATAGTTTTATCTCGATGAGGGTACAATGAACGTTATCCTGGAAGGAGGAATTTATTTGTTACTATTTTTTATTTCCTTTTGCATTAACAGCTCTCGCGTGTCTCATGCCCTTAATGGGTAATAATACGACGATGATCCGCGCAATTACCTTGCCCTTCGTTCGAACGGGGCACGGTTCCGAAGGTAGCCTCGAAACAAACAAAAAGGCTCAAGAGACCTCGCTGCGGTTGCAGCACACCGCTGTCCTTGGTCGAGACCAAGTACCGTCCACTCGACGTTTCAAAAACTGCACCGAGACTCTGAGAGTCAGCTTATCTTTCTCAAACGACACGACGAAGACGACGACGCCCTTCGATATTTTATTTCCTTCGTCGTGTAGCGACGCTAAAACGTTTACGATCTAATCGACGGTAGTCCGGTATACGTGGGTGTAACATCTCGTCACGGTCGTTCGATCAATTCGATTATGATCGATAATATTCTCAAACAGACAAGTTTAAAGAAATTGGATTTTTATAGAACAGTTAGAGCAAATTTTGAACGAAGCCTTACACCTTTTTACGCTTATCAATGTGATCCTGAAGGATTAACGAGCGTATAAGAAAGGTTCGTGACTTTCTCAAAAGCGGACATCCTTGGTCTCGAACGCGCAGCTGCGGCTGCGACGCGAGCTCGAGCCCGGGGCCGAACGCACCGCAATGCAGGTGAACCAGCGGCTGGTCCAGAGGCTGGACCAACCAACGACCAGCCGGTGCACTCGGAAGAAGATGCGTAGGCAGTTGTATCTTCGAATCACCATCTACCGCAAATTTCTCTTTCTTTCTCTCTCTCTCTCTCTCTCTCTCTTTCTCTCTTTCTCTTCCTCTCTCTCCCTTTCTTTCTTTCTCTTTCTTAGCTACCGCAGATCTTATCTTCGTCGGAAAATATCTTACGAGTCCGACGCGCTCCTCTTCTTCGAACGATCTAACGTTAGCGGAGAACGCGGGAGGAGAATTCCCTCCTCCTTCTACCAGCACTATGCAATCTTTCGCTCCGAGTTTATGCTACGTCCTACGGACACGTTCCTATCTCGAGATAATTCATACTGACGGATGCAGCGACTCGAATCTTTCGCAAGTCTCTCTCTCTTTCTCTCTCTTTTTCTCTCTCTTTCTTTCTTTCTTTCTTTCTTTCTTTCTTCTTCTTCCTCTTCTACGACACGTACCCTGAATAAATCGATTCAAGTTTTTGAAATCAAGTAAAGCATAGATGCTTGTTAAGCCTTATTTGATCTCTCACAAGTCGATCATTTTTTATTTGAATAACGAACGAGATCCTTCATTTTTTAAGATAAAATATTATTGCTAAATATTATGATAAATATTATAATAATCGTATTATTTTTATTCGTCATTTTGTAAATCGATAAGTTTTCGAAATATCGAATCTTATATCTTTTGAAGTGAATTATAAGAAAGATCCTTTACAAAAACAAATCAAATTAATTGATACTAAAGTGTTGCTTCGTTTTTTATAACAATTCCAAGTGTTTTTAAACACTTCGTACCTTTTATACCTTCATTTATATAATCGTAATTGATAGAACTTTGAATTAGTCGAATTATTTTGATCTGTCGTTCGTTAATACGAACAAAGATCGTTTAGGTAATAGTACTAACGAGATTCTCCAGACGAGAAGACGTTCGAGTCGATTTTCCACCATTTGCGTCTCTGTTTTCGCTTTCGATCGTGCTCGAACAAACAAAGGTGCGGTCATATCGGTGCAAAACGAAGGAGTATGGCTCGATGTATACACGCACGTGGACGTGTTTGTATATTCGTGGAGATCGGTATATACTTGCGATCTAAAGTATATAACGAAGAACGATCGATCGAAGCAAACATCCTTCGACAAGATTATCGTAGCAGAGCACGATGTAATCGAGCGAAGCTTGTCGGCTGTCGCTTTAAAATTCCCTCCTCGGCATCGAGCTCGCTATCTTATCGACTATGCTTGAAGCATCGCGTAGTTGTCTGAAGGTTGCATCATCGAGTTTTAACGAGTTTTAGGGGCTGTTTGTTTTCATCCTTGACTCGACAGAGATTTAAAATAAACACGCTCGTACATACTTTGCCCTTTCGACTACGCTAGAACTTCATTTATTTTCTGTTTCTTTCCTCTTGATCGAAAGAAAAATAACGCCTGTATTTTTAACTTTCTTTCAACTCACGAAACATTTTCGAACGAGTCGGGTTACAAAACGCGAATTGGAGAACGTTTCGTTGAAATTTACCAACGCGTATTGTTTCAATTTTAAAATCATTCTCTACGAGCTATGGATTTAGGTATGCTTAATATTCGGTATATCTTTCTGCTGAGTTCTTGTTATCCGAAGCTGCATTTACCAGGTATTTATAAGAACGCCTGTTATTATATTACGCGTACGGGAACATTTGTTTAAGAGTGAATGAAATTTGTGTCAGTGAGCCAACTGTTTCAGAGAAGAGCTAGCAAGAATGTTTGCTATTCGAATCGTTCTGTTATCAGAACCTTCCTGTCCAACAATACGATGTTTAATGATATGTGAAATCTAATGGGATCATCGAAACAAAGTAAGTATTCGAAAACGAAAGGAAAAGTCTTGAGACGAGATAGAATAATTTTTTCTCGATCTGTTCTATGGTCTATGATCGCGGATGCACATCGTCGAAAGAACGAAACGTTCATACGTATAGAAAGGTACACGTATAGTTATCGGAGCTCGTAAAAAGAGAAACTCGAAGCCGTTGTCCTGTAGCTGGCTGCACGCGCGCAAGGATACGTAGGTGGTTACTGAAAGACACGTCGTCGTACCAGGAGAGTAGACGTTACTAGAGAGGGAGTAGGACAAAGAGTAGCGGCAAAAGAGGTGGATTGTTCGTTGAGTCTGGCGAACGAGAACGAGAGGGAAAGCAAAGAGAGGGAAAGAGAAACAGAGAGAGAGAGAGAAAAAGAGAGAGACAGAGAGGCAGAGAAAGAGTGAGAGAGAAAGGTAGTGGGAAGGAGAAAGAGAAAGAAGAATGGTGGGGTTGGTAGCGCGAGGAACGAAGCACGTGGGACCCCAAGTCCGTGTGTCTCCTTCAGTAGTGCTCTCAGCTGCCTTCGGATTATTTCGCACCGGATGTCCATCCACCGTTCTCGACGCGTCCGTTGCACCGTTTGCTGCATCGTTCCGCGACGGAGAATGCGAGCTACTCACGAGGAAAGAAGAAGCTTCTTCGTTTAGTCCGTTTCGTGGACCAGACGCATACGGGGTGAGTTACTACAAATAGATACGCTTAAAAAAGTTCGATTCCGAAGGAAGGATTCTTCATTGTGATCGCATAATAATCTTCTTCTTCTTATCAATCAATATTCTTTGGACCATTCGAGATTTCCGTACACTCTCTTCTTTTGTTTCAAATATCAAGCATGTATATCTTTTCTTTCTTTTCTTTGCACAGTCGCTTTCCTTATCAAAAGTGAGATACCAACTTATTATCAGGTCACGTGATTCACCCTGTACCCGAGTTCTTCGTGTCCCGAGTACGATGGCCTCGACGTTGTCCCTTGTGATCCTCCAAGCGATCGTTCTCGTGGTATCGTCTACCGATCGAGAGACACGAGTCAACGAGAGTTTTCACGGAAGAGTCTCGCAGATCGGCACACGAAAGATCATTTGGCCGCATTTGTTTCGCGAGAGGTGGGCTCGCGTCCAAGAGCGCGAACACGATTGGAATCGCCTTTGGAATTACAAGAACGACGATGACGTTGAAACGACGATCGCAACAGCACCAACGATCGGATCGTCGATGAGACCCATCGTACGATCGAACGCAACCAGACCAGACAAATTTGGTGCGATCGCCGTTGCAGAATACGCTGGTACCAGAGCGATCGCTTATGCTGGATTTCACGAAGACCATCGGCATCGAGCCCTTTCGGAAGCTACTACTCGAGGCTACCAACGAATTCTTACCACGACGCCTACTTACACCAGACATCATTCGGGGTATGTCCCAGGAATCTCCTTTTTAACAATAACTTTAACAATAAATTTTCTTTACTTTTCTTTCTTTATTTTCTTTTTCTATTAAATTATATCTGCTTGTTTTGCGTATGTTTTCATTGCCTCTACACATCCATGCACGAAACATTAAATAAATTTCGATCTTTCTTTAGATTCGACAGCTTTCTTACAATTTACAATTCTTGATGTAAAATATCTTGCTGTAAAAATTCGAACAAATCTTTCAGCTCCTACTGTTTGTTTTAATAAGTAATAAGGTGCTCCACTTTGTGCCTGTACAGTGTAAACTACTTTTATATCGCCTCATGAAAAAGATCGATTAATATTAATAAACGGAACTTGAAGGATGATTTATAGCATGTAAAAAATGATTTCATTTTCATTCGATCTCAGCATCGCTCGAGAACAGGAATCGATCGAGCGATTCCTCTCGATCGTCACGCAGGGTACCGTTACTTTGCGATCGTCTCAGGAATATTCGATGAAAGTCCGTGAGATCGATAGAGAGTCCACGGGCAAGATTACTCGGAATTCACGATTGCCAATGGTATATAAAGCATATCGAGGTACCTTAATTAACCAAACTCGCTATTATCCAGAAGCAATGGATACCTTACTCAAGATTCCATCGTAGACGGTAATCGAGTTATCAATAAGAAACGCTACCTTTCTCTTCTACACGATTATGGTATCATATTCCAGGATCATAGATCCTTACTGTCAGCCGGGGCGATCATTAAACGGTCACGATCGTAAGGAGTATTAAGCTATAACGCAAAGGTATAGCACTCGCTCGGTTGTTCGCCCGCTCTTACTAATATAAACGTGCTACCTCATCGATCACGTTCCACGCAAGCGCATACGCCGAATTCCAAGAGTCTCTTTTTTCTCGTTATCTTTGCAAACGTACCTTTCGAAAAGTACATCGAGTGCTCGAGAGAGAGAGAGTGAGTGCTCGAGAAAAAGAGAGAGAGAGAGAGAGAGAGAGAGAGAGGCCCACGGATTCGGGCTCGATCGAAGCGACTTTATCTCGAGACACGCAAATGGAGCCGAACGAAGCGACGCATAAATATACGCTGCTAGGCGGCGTGTCGTTGAATTACTATATTTACGAGCAATAAGCGACGCGCCGTATCCGCGAGATGATGTACGATCGAAGGAAGCCCGGTATATCTCGCACGGTGTAATAACATTCGCTGAGAAGGTTCCCTCGAAAAAGATTTGATTCGACTCGACTCGACTCGACTCGACTCGACTCGACTTGACTCACTGATACTATCGAAGGTTCCGTCTACTCGTAGGCTTAATTAATCGATCGATTAATTATCACGCGCAAAGCGTCTCTCACCGAGTTGTACAATCATCGGGATTGTTCGTGCGAGACGTATATACATATGTGTTCATGTAGACACCATCGAGCTCGTAATCCGCCTTCGCGTGTTACATATAAATGGACGTGTCTTTTGGAATAAATATCAGTGCACGTTGTATTTTCCTTGAATTGAATCGAGAGGAATGATCGTTGCTACGTGATCTCTCGATTTATTTTCACGAGGATATTGATAAGTAAAAGAATTCCGTGGATTCTCAAGAAAAATTCTCGAATGGACGATTTTCATCGAGATTTTCACATTTTTTAAATCTTTAATTCGATCTACTTGGAAAAACGTGCGTCTATGTCGAGTTGAAAAATTCTTATAAATTTATTCAAAGAATCACGATTGTTCGTCCAATTCGGAGATATATGTATGTAAGAAAAAGAGAAAGAGAGAAGGACAGAGAGAAAGAGAAAGAAAGAGAGAGAAAATAACTTATTCGTGAACGAGAGGCCAAATAGCACCACGGGTTCCCTCCTCCTCTCTTTATGGTGGCATCGATCTCGAGAGAATCATCGATCCCGACTTGTTGATACGATAATAATAACACTTAAAATCCGATTTGTCGATATGAAGATTCAATGTCTCTGCCAACGAAATTAGAAGGGTACGTTGGGTTCACGACGTTTAAATTACTTTCAGTCATTTCTACGGTCTGACGAATCAACGGACCAAATCGAATATTCATATATCATAAAACGTTCGTAACAGGCGACATTTTTTCGTCGGACGATGGCGAAGCGCCTTCGATTCGTTTCGAACAAAGTTTCACGCTCATTATTACGCTCCATCAAGTGACTTCCATTTGAATAAATCTCTTGAAAGCCTTCATTGGAAAAAAGCTTAAGGCTTGTTGCCTTATACGTCTTTACGTAGTATACCTCATCTCTCACTTTCTCTCATTTTGTATTTTTAATCCTTACCTTTACTCTTATCTCTTTCTATTTTTATACCTATAAATATCTATACTCATACAGATACTTACTGTTACTCATCCGCTTGCTTATATCGATGTGATTTATTTTTCATACTTACTGTAATCTTTATACATTTTTTTCTTATATTTACATAGTTTTGATTCATGCAGCATCCATATGTTATAGACATTTAACAGACATATATCTCCTTCTTTGTATATATATAAATATTTATTTATTTTATCACGAAATTTCGTTTATCTTTCTCCTCCGTAATGGGATTACTACAATCTATAAATACAAATTATTTTCTGACTCTCTCTCTTTCTCTTTCTTACTCTCTGCTTACTCTTTCATTTATACTTCTTTCTGTCTCTCTCTTTCTTATTATAAAACTCTGCTAAAAAGTAGCAAGAAAAGTGCGTCGCGTTCAAGGAACATAAAGATCCTTCGTCCACTTGTTCAAATACTTTGCTCAGAATGATCGATAGTCGCCGTACGAAAAGAAACAAGAATAATGAATATTCAAGGAGTTCCAAGTAGGAGAGATAATGATCCTGCTATGTCACTCGTAGAACGATTTTGCGCAAGCTCAAATCTATCGTCTATCGATCTTCGTTTCGTCATATCCATGATGTGTATCGGAGAACTGACGGAGTGCCGACGAAGATCGATGAACAACGATCAACGAGCTCTTGAGAAGGTCTGCCGAAGAGGAAAACCATACAACGTGTCTCTCTATCATCGTTGCCCCGTCAAAATCATCGTGCTTTTCACATCGTCAAACGTGATTTTTCTTCCCCTTCACTTTTCTTACGATATAATACTCGCTAAGAAATAAAGAAAGAAAGAGAGATAGATAGATAGATTGATAGATAAAAAAAATAGATAGATAGATAGAGAGAGAGAGAGAGAGAGAGAGAGAGAGAATAAGGGCGAGAACGAAATTCGCTACCTTGCATCGTCGCCTCTTTGATCTTTCATCGGCGTTACTCGCTTCATTAAGTCGCTTAGATTATTCGCCTCTATCGAGATAAGTGCTTATCGAATCGAGTTTAACCGATCCCCTTCGAAACACGAATATAGACGATATATTGGCCGATCGTTCTTTCCCGACTAAATAAAGATAAAAAAAAAAAATAAATCGCATTCTCGAGAATACTCTTCTATTCTAACCAATCGTAATTTTCGTGTTTAAACATCGAATCGTCGTAAATAACTTATGTGGAATGTGTTTGAAGTTCTGGGTTAGTTTGACGCTAGGAAAACACCGGTAGATTTTAATTTTAAATCGCAACGTAGAACGCGAAAGAACTAAACGTTTGTTGTGAAATCCAATGAGCGACAAGGAAGGGTTGAAATGGAAACGATCAATTCCCTGAACGTTCAAGGCAGTGAAGGTTTCTTTGCTAGGTTTATATATCATCAGTTGCTTTCACTTTGAACCACGATTTCCCATTACTTTTATTTTTTTTTCTGTATGTATATGAACGAGCGTAAAACATCGAATGAAACTAGTAGAAATGAGCTCTCTTGTTAACGTTACGAGTGTATGCTAAATGGTATTCGTTGCTCCGAATACTCCGAGATTATGCGATTGACTCGTTGAAATTTTTAATTGTCATTGCAACGAAATGTAAGTTATAAGAGAAAAGATTACGAACATTTACAATAGATACGAATATCTTCATTAACGAGAGTCAAGCTTTTGTATTCGTGAATTCGAGTTAGAAACATTTCGACGTTTGTATTTATAGAATAACGTTCGAAGATAATGTGTCTCGTTTCGCTTGAAATAGCCTAGAAAATTTGTATAAAAAGCACAAAGGAAACGTTACACGCTGAGTCTCTCTGGTAAAAATTTCTTCAAATTTATCGATTTAGGAATATTACGTACGAGAATAATTCTGAAAATAATGTTGAACTTGGAAAACAAATCTGATCAAAGGTAATCATGTCGAAATTATTAATAATTATTATTAACTAATAAGACTAAATGCTTTTGTTTTAAATAAACTTGGATATAAATACATAAAGCGGTTATCTATTTAGTGATCGTATAAAAGAAAATGAAATCAATCGAATAAAGTTGATTATAGCCATAAAAGCAACTCGAAGCAGTTTAATGGAAGCCAGTAGTAATCGAATACTCGGAAACTCGAAGCCACAATGTTATCCAGATTCAGAACTAGGTTTTGTATCCTTGGTTCATTAAACTCGAATACTCTGCTAATAAAATTTAATTACTGGGTTCTTAGAGATTTTTTCAAAATCGATATACATATATAAATCCTCTAAACAAATTTATTCATATCTATATCATTCACTGAAACAAATCAACATACATCTATATTATCTATTTGTGCAACGAACGCACTCGTATCTATATTATCCATTCCTGGAACGAACTCACTCGTATCTATATTATCCATTCCTAGAATTTATCATCCGAGTAACTATTTTCGATAAATCGATTTCGAAATACGTAATGCCGGTTTTGAACCCGGATAACATTCTGGACTCAGTTATTCGAATTAAAATGTTGCGGAGAGGAGGATGCGAAAAGCGAGAATAATTGAATAAAGCTTTGAAGAGGTCTAACTCATGAACTGCGAGTTTCACTTAATGGGATTCGTTCCATGCGAGACTCGAACGCCTTTGGGCGACTTTGGTGATGTCGAGCTTGGAACGTGGCTGGGCGTTACGAAGAGGAGAAAGAAGAGAGACAAGGTGGAATGAGATACCATGGCCACAAATAGAGCGCATCTTTTGCCACGAATCTTTTCCTCTCTTTTTCTTTTTCCTTCATCCACTTAGAGGGCTGATCGTCTCGTAGGATAAACATAACAGTGACGGACGTTCAACCCAGTAGCCGTATCCGGAGTATTTAGCCGATGCGTGTTTCATGAATTCGTCACGTGTCATTGTAGAAACACTTCGAACCTGTTCCGAAGGGAACGAGAACTGGTTCGTGAACGTACGCAGGTGCGTACGGTGACGGGCACGACAGGCTCATAAAATGTAAAATTGTACCGATTTAAAGAGCGCACGCGTCGTGATCGTTTCTAAATTTCATAATGACTGAGTCAGCCTGCTGTGGTCTAGACTTATTTAAATATCTACACTGTCTATAAATATTGCTTATATGCAACGTATGTACGAATCTTTTTATATATGTAAGTATATATATATATATATATTCTGCTTCTTTAAAATATCGTATACTCACCCTAAAAAAACACATAGAAAATAAGAATATAAAATATTTGTCTACAGATTAGCTGGAAAAATCGTAAGCTGCTTTAACACTTTGTTGGTTGAGATAAGTGTAAGTATAGATTAGAATTTAGATTTTCTCTTCGAGAACATAATTCTCTGATTATCGCGATGGGAAGCGACGTATATTAAAAATTAAAAAGTTTCATATTGAAAGGTACAATTTTCTGAACAAGTATTAAAATAGAGAGCTGTAATTCGTACTACAACATCGCGATGGTTTTTCAGATATATCTCGTCCGTGTAAATCGATACTCGATCGATCTCCTTTTTGGTCATGCGTTAAAAGAGAGAGAGAAAGAGAGAGAGAGAGAGAGAGAGAGAGAGAGAGAGTGATAGAGAGGTCAGAGGTTAAAAAATCGCGAGAGTTGCAAGCGTCCTCCTCACGCGATTGCACGGAGGCGGTCAAGGTACTGCTGGCCCTCGTGAACCGCCAGGCCCTCGAGCGATGGCCCTCGGGTGGTCGAACCGGATGGCTGCTCATATTCGCCGTAAATGGACGCTCGAGTAAAAAACTACATCGTTCCTTCTTCGCGAGGAATTCGTGCCTTCTCGTTTCTACCTTTATATCTTCTTTTTCTTCTTCTTCTTCTTTTTCCTCTTTTTTTCAGTGTCCTTTTCGAACCAAGCGAATCACTGAAAATCATTCGAAGGACGAATAACTCTCTAAGAGAGAGAATTTAGTGAAGTTTCGAAAGATCGATTTCACTTCGTTCGTTTATGTCTAGGAAAGGGTCTTGCATATGATCGTTCAGCCGAGTACAAGTATTAATAGGCGCAGAGAGATCGCTGGAGGGTGTTCGCGGCTGGTGAAACGCGTATTAACAAGAGAAAGAGAGAGAAGTGTTTTGCTAGGATGCGAGAGGATGTATTTTTGCGATAGCATACGCGTGAGAAATTCTTGTAGGCTCCCACACACGAACTAACTATGATGCAAGAAAAAGCTCGAGATTCTTTGTCTTCTCTCGAGTACGTTCTCCTGAAAGTATCCTGAACCCGCCTATGGAACTGGTTTCGTTGTTCCTGATTGACCTGGAACAATAGCGCCACTTAAGTATGCCGACGAGCTGCTTGACGTCTATAAAATCTTTCCCTCGCATCGAGGAACTATTAACTAATGCAAATCTTCTCCTCCTCTTTCTTCCTATTTTACAAAATATGATGCTTGCAAACATTTTGCTGTACATTTCGAGTATCGTTTTGTTAAGATAAAAAAGAACGAGATTGTGATATTTGAATTCATCTTCTATGAAAAGCTTCATTCTTTTCCAGGATTTTGATATATCCATGTGTTTATATACAAATGATAATATTTGAACATTTTTAAGCGTTTGTAAAATGTTTGAAATTTTTTATCTCAGCAGTCTGAATATCAGACGATCAAGGAAACTATAATTCTTGGTAATGAAATCTGTAATGTTGTAAGGTGCAATTTAATTAATCATAAAAGATATCCGAACATATAATATACAATCAATATTACATAGAGTCTTGTCCGGTTCTGTAAGTGACTCACAGACTACTGTAGTAGTAACGGACACGAAAGAAGAAGAAAAACGAAGAAGTAGAAGTAGGAGGGGTAATGTGAGACGATGCATGTCTTATCGGCACCGCGTAGCCATGTAATTACTTCACTTCCGATGCAATTCTTAACCTTTCATCAAGTAATTTTGTAATTTGGAAGTTCTTAACAGATCTACCCGTTCAGAACTCACGCTCTTCGTATTTTTTGCAATTCTCAGTAATTCATTTATTTATCAGCTCGTAATAGTAATATTATCAAGTATTTTTCTGGTATTAAACAAAAGAAAAAGAAAAAAGAAAATGTTTAAAAAGTTTATTACGAGAATATCAGTGTGAAGAAAAAAAAAACAAGCAAGAATTGTGTTTGGTAACGCGATCCTTGAAATTGTATTACGAGAATGCCATAATGATGGCAGATGCGTTGAAACGAAGATCTTATAAACAATTTCAAATATCACATTTCTGAAATTAGCGAAGGTGAATCACGTTCTCGAATGGTCGGTCGTTTTGGTGCAAGTTTAGCTTCGACGTTCTCGCGTTCACTCGCTAACGTATACACCAGAGTTACTATGGCGTCGGATTGTTTAGCCATAGTCCGTTACCCTCGTAGGGGAAAGTAACGATTCGTCGATATAGCAACCGTTAACGATCGGTAGGCTATATATTCTTAAGGCTTAACTCCCTCGATAAAAAGACTCTTTTTCTTCGACGAATAAAAAGATGAGTTGAAGGTGTTGAAAGAAGATTATTCGAAGGAGAAAATATATCGAGAGATATCTGCAATATGAATCGATGCCATTTGTCACTAAGGAAAGTCACTCTTTATTGTTAGACCGTATGATAAACCGTTGACGCATAAATATTCAGAGATAAAAATATTCGACTTTCTATCGTACGGGTTATTTTTATGTTCATTCCAATCATGAAAGATAGCTTTTCTTCACAAATCAAAAAAATTATTAGTTCGATATTATTATTACATACATTCTCGTTTCGATAGTAGCACTGGAGTACCAAATTGATTAAGAACGACGATTAAAAAAAATTAATTGTCGAAAGTAATAATTTAATTCAATCAGTTTATATGAATATTAATTTAATCATGATAATGCGTACACATATATAATTATGTGTAATATAAATTCAAGAAGTAATGATGACCCGTGGGGAACAGGATATGCATTTTATTAATTAAATACGACAGATAAATAAAATGCCAGAATTATAATGCTAGAATTGATCGAAATAAGTCGCGAGTGGGAAATGTCGTGAACCACAGTATCCAAATTAATATTTTTCGACGGTGTTCCAAACCTTAATTGGTATTATACCTCGTAACATTACGTATTTAACCGACGAAGCGAAATAAAAGACGGGCCAATAAAAACGGCTCATTTTTAATTGGACTTATTGTTTCACATTATTCGCGGTTTACTTCGTGACTCAGAACAACAAATTCAGAATTTCGTCATCGTGCTAATCGGTTACGCTTCCTCTCAAGTTTCGTTTCAAAGGAACATCCGTGGTGCTTCTCGCTTTGTTCGCGATTTTAATCGATGCCGTTAAATCGCGATGAATTTGCAAGTGCCAGAGCGAACACGTTCTCCCATCAAATCCTGTCATGTCTGACTCGCGCTCCTTTATCTTTCCACTTTGCACGCGCTTTTATTCGTTCGCGTAGTACCCTCGACGAGACAGTGAGAGGCCAGACAGGGGTCGCTCGGTTGTGTGAAACTGCCTCGTAGAATTATTATACCGAAACGTTCAACAGAATAAAGGCTCAAGGACGAAGACCGAATCGTTCGAACTTCCACGAAGGATTTCTCGTTATACGGGAAATAAGATTTAAGCGATTCCGTGAATCCAAATGTAAAAATATTCTTTTCTCCTAGGATAAAAGAAACCTGACAGAAAGTTCATTATATACCTGTCATTCTTCAAATAAAATTTTCTACGAATTACTCGTTTCATGTATTATGGAAGTAGAAACGATCGAATCAACTTTGATACGAGTGTGTTCGTAAATTACCTAAATGGACGATCGTAAGTCATCCACTACTCTTTTTCACTTTGGACGACGCGAAAGTGGTCTTTGCAAAGGAGAAGGATGTCCGAAGAAAAATGAGGTGTCACGAATCTCGAGGCTGCTCTCGATCGATCCTTTCGCCTTCGACTAACAACCAATGCGACCAATACTATTCCAGTTGGTAGATTTTACGAAGGGAATTGTTCGTTGAGTCACGAGTGCCACTTCAATTCACGGCTTCTTCTCTCTCTTCTGCCCTCGCTCTTTCCCCGCCCCTTCTTTCTTTTTTAATATGAGTTCGAGAGCACGATTGGAGTCATTGAGATTCCATACTTTTTGTGAAGCTTTTATTGCCTCAGCCTCGCTTCGTTTTCGAAGTTATTGGCATTTTTCTTTTTATTTTTCTTTTTTTTTCTAACGAGAAAAATTACGAGTTCTCGAAAAGCATCAAATGTCAAACGTTTCGATTACAACAGGTCGAGAGTTTTTCATTGTTAAAAATTAACAAGGGACTGTTAATCAAAAAATTCGCGTTAACCACTAGCATGGAACGATTACGATAAAGGACAAAATGAATGTTGTCTATAGAATGGTAGTAACAGAGACGAAGCGGTGTCAAGATTTAATATCGGTCTTTACGAGCTTCGGTTAATTCGATGGGACGTTCGTTACACTTAACTCTCATTAAATCTTTGATTTATGAGACTCTGTCTCCGAACTTGGAAAGCGATGAATGTACATTTTTATCCATGATAAACTCGTATACCGGAAAAAGAAAATATCTTTCGACGTTAAGGTTCACGAGATCGGATAATAAAGAGTTTGTGTTTATTGCTTGTGCCAGTGCACGGACGTCCGCTAAATTTCTCATATTTGCGATCGTCGACCTGTTCGAACAAAAGAAAGTTCTTTCGAAAAAGAAAGAGAGAGAGAGAAAAATACAGAGAGAGAAAGAAAGATAGAAAGGAAGATAGAGAGATAAAATCAAGGATTTTATAACTTTTTTTGTCTCTTTTAT
The DNA here is from genome assembly GCF_014466175.1 of Vespula pensylvanica. Taxonomy (NCBI): domain Eukaryota; kingdom Metazoa; phylum Arthropoda; class Insecta; order Hymenoptera; family Vespidae; genus Vespula; species Vespula pensylvanica. The sequence goes on from NC_057694.1 coordinate 3,601,324, forward strand.
CCCATCGCGAAATAATGTATAATGAATGTGTGTACGTTTTCTCAAAGAAGCCGGTATATCGTTATGCGTTAAAGATACTCGAGGTGAAATCTTTCTCAGAGATAGCCGTTGAGATTTCGGAAGTGCTTAAGAGAGCCGTAGACACGCGAGCAGCCAACGCGATAACTCATCGGAAATTTATCACCCTGGAGAAGGCTCCAAGCCGGATCACGCAAGGGACGATCCTGTCCCACTCTCTCTCCCTCTTCTTTCCTATCGTACGACGTTGCTAATTTTATTACCGATGTCTTCTATCTGCCTTATCTTTCTCTTTCTCTCTCTCTTTCTCTCTCTCCCTCCCTTTTTTCCCGTTTAGTCTTTCGACGCCCTCGGTCTCGCACGCCATGGATATCTTCTAAGATAATATTAAAAAACATAGTACGTGTATTAGTTATCGCCATAGAGACGATCTTTTATTGACCATCTTTTATCGACATTTTTATCGACCAATTTTTACGACAACGGAATATGAATTATTAAGCATGTCCTTACTGGTCTATCTAACAATGCGTTTAAATCACTCGGAACGGAGAAGAAAGAATTCTTTCGTTGCTTTCATGCATTTTTTAAGTAGAAGGATGCTGAATAATAAAAAGGATACTCGAGGGAACCCCTTGTAAAATTTTGTCGAAAGGTTTACACGAAAACAAGCTGCAAAGTCAAGGATATTTTACATATTACGAGTACTCTTTCGTAGTGTTTTAAAAAAAGAAGAAAAAAAAAGAAAAGAAAAAAGAAATAAGTACTCTGAGATTATACATGTAATTTGCTTTAAATAATAGCCGGAGAAATACTCTACTATTACCGAAGATAATTTATTTTATTTTAAGATTATCGGAAGGTTCACGAATCGGACGTGCATGCAAGTATATATAAGGTGATTTAAAAATATCTTTTAAAAGTATGGAGATAAGTGGTGTTCTCAAAATCAGATATAGATAATTTATTTTATTTCTGGATAACAATTATATACGTTACATGATACTTCATACGAATTATGATACAACTATGATACGTCAGATGCACGCAAGAATATTAATAAAATAAGCAAATGTCAAAGGTTAAGTTGTTTTGAAGTTGTATTGTTATGATGTATCATTAAGTATTATTCGTATATTATAACTGATACTCGCAAATAAAATAAATTGTCCATATATCTTCGTTCATTTCCAGACGTATGTCAAGAGGACACTTTTTTCTACTTTTGATAATATTATCTCTCTCTAAATTCTTCGATAATATTTTTAGATCACCCTATATGCTTTTACATGCTGTTATCATTGACGAGCGATGTACCGTATCGCGGAGAGTTGTTCTTGAACCAGTATTCCCACGCGATTGTCCTCCGAACCGTATCCAAAGTGTCTCCAATATCCGTTTAACAATATTTTTTTCATTCCTTTTATTTTTCAAATACACGTGAAAGTGTACCCTTGTCACCCAAGAACAAAGCTGATACGACCGGCAAACGTTCCTTTTCTTTTTCATTTTGAATTATTTACCTTAAACGATTGTTTTCGTTGATTGAACTTTCGTACAATCCAATGCGGGATAGATCGAGTTTCGTGATATTTAAGTGCACCCACTGATTTTCTTTGGGAACGATCCAAACGACAGATCGACTCTTCGTCGATTTCCAAAAGCGTAGATCGACGATCAAACAGATTTTTGTTGGACACGTAAACCGGTTTAACAGCGAATCAACTATTTCTCATAGCGAACGTTACTCGTAAACGATCTTTATATAAGACGGTGAACGATACCTGTGTTTTCATTGATCAAGTTAAGATTTCATCAATTTTAGAAATAATATTTAAAGAAAAACGAATAAAAAAGAATAATTTTAATGTATCTAAAATTTGGGGGACAACGTACTGATTACTACAAAATTAAACAGTAAAAGTAAACAGACGAACTGTTTGAGAAACAAAGAATATATACATATGAATGATGTAAAGCACGTCATTATTTCGAATAAATTTTAAACCGTGCGTTATATGAAAAATTGTTCTGTACAAAAGTTTCGACCGAGAGATTATACAGATTACGTACTATTTATTTTTATAATAGAAATTCGAAAGTCAAAATTGTTATTTTCAATTTAATAGTTAACGGGATATTCTGAGTTTTTCTTTAAAAACTTGCTTTATATATCAAATTTATTATTATACTGAAATATATCGTCAAACCTGTTAATAGTGTTTAACGTCGTTAACAGTATTTTTAAGCGCAAGCGATAAACATGTAACTGTATAAAACAATTTGTCATAGAAAGCATATAATGTGCAGAAACATTCAAAGTTTACATGTTAAATAGCTCACCCTGTATATCCTCCATTACTTGGAAGTGACTCATTTTTAAAGAACGAGACTTTCTAATATTTACTTAAAGTACACTCACCGAGCGTGTTCAAGACTAAAATCAATAAGTATACTATATATCGGTTGAGTAGGGAAAAGTTCTATGTTCGAAGTTCCTTTAATCCTTTTTCTCAAAAATAATGCATTTACCAAAGTTACGTCCTTTTCTTCGGGCTACACATATACGTTATTTCTTGACCTCGTCCAAGACCTTGTTTTTGTCCTGGAGCGCATCACGTCGTGAGAATCTAAGCGCGACATAACTTTCTCATAACTTTAAGAAGAATATTTTACAGGCCATTACTTCGGAAAAATAGTAAAATATTTCTTTGCTAGACATATCCTACCCCTTTATTTAAAATCATGCGTATACTCGTATCACACAGATCGTTAATTTTTATACAGTTACGCGTGGTTGATAATCGATAAAAAGAAGTACTAATTTAACGTATAAAATGTCTTTAAAGACTGATTCGATTAAATGTTCAATTAAAATGAAACGATTAATCTATTGCAAATTGAACGTTAATTAATTAAACGATGTCATGACTTTCTACTAATTATTATTTTTTATATAGAGAACTCCTTCTTTCATTCGATATTTTCTCTATAATATTATCATTAACACGACCAAAGAAAGTATGTCAAAAATGCCAGAGAACTTACATTCTTCATTTCTCTTTTGCATTATTTTCTATGAAACTTTTTACTCGGTGGCATCGAGAGTAGTGGCTGGCAATAGAAGAAAGCCTTAGAAAAGAAAGGAGACGAGGAAAGGCAAAAAAAGAGAGGGAAAAAGATAAGGGTCATGCTACTCCAATGTGTCTCTTTTTGTGTTTTTTTCCTTTTTTTCCTCTCTTTATCTCTCCCTTTTTTTTGGGAAGGCAGAAGGCGTTTTAATTGCACTCTTGTGCCCGCGAGCTGAGTTTAATCGGGCGAGTCCAGCTTCTTTGTCCGGCGTTCCCTATGGCCGTATCGTGCCTCCTTTTTCCCTCGATGCCTTGTTCTCCTTGCAAGGAAGAGGATCATGAGTCGGAAAATATGCGATGGAGGGCACGCATCGTGTGGATCGAGGATACGTTGTTGGGACAGTTAACGTCGTGTCGCGTTTCAGTAAACATGACAGCGACACGGCAAAACGCAATTTTCTGCGCCCTGATGATGACGAAGTGGTTCCACCGAGTCCGCCTCTTCGTACCAAATTATATATGATCTTCATGTATATATGCATATATGTAGAATATACTTGCGCTAACACGTTCTTCTATCTAAGTTATAGTACAGTAATGCGCCAACTATGAGAAGATATAGTAAACCTTTTCATACATTTTTCGTATAACAAGAATCGAATTTTAAAGAAAAAATTTTATTTTATTTGCAAAATAACAATTAAGAAAAAATACTATTATTCGATTATTATATTTATTAGTGTAATGTAAAAGAATGTTAAGGCACGTGTAGAATTCCTTTTTAAGAGGATTACGAATATAAATAGTTTGCGTATCACTGTTATAATATACACTGCTGTACGTAAGTATGCTGACAGGTCGTATACTTTGAAATATTATTGATAATAATTTTTATAAAATAGTTAAGAAGAATATGAATTATAATAGAATAAATTCAATATTTTTCTCAAAATATAAGAAGAATTAACGTTTATGAATATTACGCGCAGCACCATGTGTAAATTTTCGATAATAGTAAATAATAGTATAAATTATAATTTGTTTCACAAATGATGACACAAATTTTCTAACAAAATAAAAATCTTTGATATAACGGAAAATTCTTTACGATTGATACTTACAATCGATTGCTTCAAAAAAGAAAAGAAAACTAAAAAATATTCAGAAAACTACTTTAAACGTTCTAAGTTATTATGTATATTAAATTTGTTAATTTTTTATCATTCTCATATTTTTCACCAATAAATAAAATGAATAATTCTTTTAAACTGTATATTTCGGTAACATCTATTAAATATCTGTAAATATCTGGATATTTACGTACGGTAATATACTTTCATTCATTCTCTATTTCTCTCTCGGTCGTCTTCACATCGTTTCATCTTGAAACTATGCGAATACTGTACGGAACGCAGATCTATCGCTTCTCAGCACTACTGTCACCATAACTACTTTGCTGACTACCGAGCAATTCGCCATTTTTAATTACGCCGGCTTGCCAAACTCTCTGTAGTAAAATCAAGGAAACATATGTTGTATGGTGAATATGAAAAGAGATTTAATTTAATACTCTCTGTCTCTCTCTCTCTCTCTCTCTCACACATTCTTCTTCTTCATCGTATATTCGACAAAGGGCTCCACGTTATGCGAATCGAGGCGTGGTAATGAATGCAAAGCCAGATTCGTTCCCTCGACGTGAAAGACGCGGTCTTCTTAAAGCAACGAGAGCTCGTTACGTGTCCGTACTGCGCGATTTATTTTCAGATCATGCGTAGCATCTATCTCTCGTCGCGTTTAAACTTTCCTGCTCTTTCGATTAGATATATCTCTTTATCTCTTTTTCGAAACTTTTTTTTTGTTTTCTTCTTTCTCTCCTAGCTCTTGGGCTATTTTCAACCGAAGTATCGTTGTTGTTTTTTAGAAGACGAGTATGTGCACGACAAACTACTTCCTCTTCCCCGCATCATCATCGTGGTAGACAGATCAGGTAAACTTTATTACGTTGTTGATCTATCGAGATCTTCTAAAATTTCAAATTACTCGATATAAGTCATCGTATACTTTAGGTTAGTCTATACCGAAGTGTCACCCGGCTTCACGTGTTGTCCAGGTTGGATGCAGTTTACTCGTCTTAGTTTCGGTTGCAATAAACGTAAGATTTTTTTACACTTTATATATATATATATATAATAACAATAATCATTGAATGATTTCTTGCGATGTCTTTTAGCAACCTGTTTAACATCATGTTTAAACGGTGGAACCTGTGTTTCTCCAGGGAAATGTGCCTGTCCAAAGGGTTTTACCGGTAGTCAGTGCCAATCGGGTGAGCCAATATTTTCATAAAATTTCGATATATATTTCAATAATACACGTAGAAATAAATGTTAAATAAGAAAATAGATGGTAGGTATATACTTGTGTTAGATTAGAAATTCTCTAGCTCTAACGACACAAGTAGTGTAAGGTATCGATATCCTTCTAAGGTAACTCGTAGTAAAAGCGCCTTACAAAGTTCGCGATAATGACTCGACTGACGAATGCGAGTCGTTAAATCATGAAGTATCTGGAGTGTATCGATACCAAACAACGATTACGTTCGTGTAGCCAGGAATTGTTGGGCGTAATTAAATCGACGCGGTGCGATATTCCATTCGATAATATTACGTTCCGTGTGTATAGAGTCAATGAGAAACTTATTTATCTACGGGGTGGTCTATATAAATAGAATTATTTTAATATTTTTGTAAATATTAACTTTAACGAAAAAGTCTTTGAAATGTAGTTATATTTCATGTAATGTATTATTTAATTATTTTTTTAATTGCTAGTAATTTTTAGAATATCGAAATATCTTTTAATTTTCCTTGGTTTTCTTTTCCTTTTTCTAATGAAACTCAATCTATTTCTTTAACAAAATATTTAGATAATTGAAAAAGATTCGATCACATTAAATGTTATGATAGCAAGTCTACTTTTATTCTGATTTAATTATCGAGCTGTATAAAATGAATAAATAAAGAATAAAAAAAAATAATGAAACTCAATAATTAGTTATAAAAATTAACAAACTATTCATCATCTTCGCGATAATTTCATTTATTCCATCATATCAATAAAATTATAGAAATTGGTATTTTCATTGAAGACTATGGGAGATTTCTAAAACTAGAAAATTATAATTTCGTTTCAATTGTCTGGACTACCCTATATGTGAACTTATATACATATGTATATATACATATATACATATATCTGTGTGTGTGTTTGTGTAACTAGGTACTACGGTGTACTACCTTCGAATAGACCGTGTGTTTTCGATAGATTTACGAGCGATTATCGATACGTTACACGAACGTTCTAATTACTTGGGGATAGGCGACGTCTTGCGTTATAGGATCATCTTTTTTTCGATCGTTCATTCGCGATTCGTTCGGACGACGGAAAACTTTGTCATTCGATTAAAATTACTCAGTAGAAAGATTTACGAAGGTGGTTAGAGATAGAAACGACGAGGATATACCGGATGTCCCCTAATCCTCGACGTGCAATCGCCTTTTCGAAATTAATTGCAACGGGTTCGCGTTGTAGCCTTTAGTTTGTAGTACATGCACGTTCGTACGTGCTAATCAAGCTCAAGGTGTTACCTTGCATACATATACATGCATACATATACATACATACATATACACACACACAAACATACGTTGTTTAAGCAAGAATATATTCGGTCGATATAATTCTTAAAGATTTAAAGAGCAATATGATATAAATCTCGTAAAACATAAAGTGGTTATTTTAATTATTAGAAGTAATATTTCTAGAGGAAATTGTTTTAGAGAATAAAAATTGATATCACGTTATTAAAAGGAATAAATAAATTAAAAAATATTTGAAAATATTTGTTAAGATGTTTGAGAAAGGAAGAGAATAACATTGATGGATATGTAATATCATACTTATAGATATAGACGAATGCGTGACAGAGAAGCCATGCGGGCAACTTTGCAGAAACCTACCTGGTACTTATGAGTGTTACTGCAGGGCCGGTTTTCATCTTCAACAAGATGGACAATCCTGTCGAAGAAATGGTGAGTTTCCAGAAACAGCTCGAACGCTCTAGGCTAGAACTCTCCCTTGATCTTTTATCAGGCTAGCCACGTATGTTTTACAGACACCGAAGACACGGCTTTCGAGGCTCGAGATCTAGAGAACGACTTCCATGAATCGTTGACGACGACGACGAGTACTACGAGAAGACCAACTACCACCTCCTCTCACGGTTCGTATATAGAATGCTCCTCAGAGATAAGTTAAAAATATCTATGCGCAAGTTTACGTCCTTCCTGTCGTCGTTTTGAATCAACAAATAGAGTGACGTGTCGTCCGACATATGATTCTAATTTTTTGCAGATGCAGAAAACGAAGTGGGGGATGCTGACCTCGATCAGGACTATGAGATCATCTTGAAGAGACTCACTAAACTAGAAAAAGTATGTTGGTTGTATAGCGAAGTTATTTTTTTCATCTATGTCAATCTATTTCAATTTCTTAATCATTTCTAAAGACGTACTCTTAAAATTTTGTAATGATAATTACAAAAAAATTTTATTGTTTTTAGCAAGTAGCAAGGAATAAAAAAAGAGATACAGAAGCGACGGATATGAGCGCGAAAATCACTCTGGCTGTTGAGAGTATAAATGATATGAGAAGAGCGGTCGAGAATGTGGTAATATGTAGAGAAATTAAGATTGTACGTACGTTGGAACATCTAGGTAGAATTCTAATGAACAAATGTGATATGATTTCAGCAACTGATGCAACAAGAAATATATGATATGAGGAGTAAAATAAAACATTACGAGTTAGAGGCAAGGAAGGTACAACATTTGACGAATCGTGTGGCGGATTTAGAAAGTAGGCTAAGAACACGTTGTAGATCTTCTTTGCCACTCAACTCTGGATCCATAAACTTTTAGATACACTGTCGTAATATGTGAAACGAATCACGATCGTATTGTTATCGCGTTTGCATGAAATTCTCCTTGATGAAAATATGAGGTACCGGTGTCACTGCCACATTAGCATTTATACGATAGTTAGACTATATAGTGTACATGTAATTTAAATAATTTTACGAATCTTTGTACGCAGCTTTATAATAAAAAGAAATGTAAACTAAGCGTGAGGATCTCTTATTGATTAATATTAATTAATATTTTCGTAAATATTAGAGTTTTGATCCGATCTATTCTAATATTTTTGTATATTTTTATGTGTCAAAATAAACATTTACCATTTAATAATTATCAATCTATAGCTTTACTTTTTCTGTTTCAACGCTTTTTTTTGTCGCCTAGTCAATCTTTTGTTCGTTTTTGTGGTACCTTTATCAGCTTTTGCTCTTCCCTTCTTATGTTTCATTATCTTTCGCCTATTCATCCAGACGGGATAATTTCCATATTGGTCCTTTAATGTTTTCTTATCATATACCCTACCACTATCCACTTCCATTTTCTCTGTATTATCGGCTTTATGATTTTCCTTTGCTTTAGAACTTTCTTTTATATCCTTAGCATCAACCACTATCAAAAATATCATATTGTTATAATCTATATTAAAAAGTTTATAAGATAATATATTCTAAACTTGTATAATATAAACCTGTAGCAATCTCAGATATATCCGGCATTTCAACATCGCCATTTTCATCAATAGCAAGTGTCTTTTTTAATCTATCAAGTTCTTTTGCACCATAACGTTCCCTCTTAACGGCTCTGCATTTTCTCCTCCATTTACTACGTAATGATTTTGCCATTATTTTGATTCCTAAATAGAAATTAGAATGAACGAAATACATAAAAAATATTAATACAATTTATAGATTTTTAATTAACTTTACAAACAATGTTATGTATCAACATAATGTATACAATATAACCTCACTTTCAAAAATGATCAAAAGTTTCTACTATATTCCATATAAATACAAATTTTAATACGAATAATAAACAATGCGTTTTTCCTTACCTATAACACTTAATTAATATAATTAGTAATGTATTTAATATCGATCCTAGATAGCTCTTTTGTCTTAAATAAAATTTGCGACGCTCAGCACGTGTTACTATACACACGGGTTATGATAGGATATGGCAGAGCTAGCGCTATCTATACAGGTTTTGATGAACGAATCGGCGTGACGTAACCGTAAGAATTTTACCCTTATAAAATTTTGTATCGCTACGTCTTGTGTACAAAAATGTAGAGCGGAGTAGTCAGTTCTGATTTATGGATTTTCTTACAGCTTATAATATTACGTTTTATATCGAAGTGAGTATGAAGACTTTTATAAATCTAGTCAAAGTTACGGAAAAAAAAAAATAACTTAACTAATTAAGGCTGTTTATCTTGCTCCTAGTTTTATAATGGTTTACGTCAACAACGAATACTTTTCAAAAAAGTTTATTTTCTTTGGAAAAAATTGCGTAAAAAATAATGTTTTATCAACTATAAATAGTTTATATAACAAAATTTGAAAAGCTATTTTCTCGCTTAAACCTTCATTTTTAAAATGAGCCCTGATTTATTAAAATCAAGAATAATACCTAGATTCGTTGTGAACGTAAACGCTGTTTTCGACATTTTTCGTGACGAAAAGATTCGTATAGTGGCGCCTCTTGAACTTCGTGGCAAAAGAGAAGAAGCTCCTACCCTTTCTAACTTCCATATAAATGCTAAAATGGTGGTATCTTGTTTTCGTAAGTAGACAATTGTTTCCTTGTTATTTGCGTAAATCGACGCTCAAATTTCTTAATTCATAAAGCTATTATAAACTAAGATTAACTCCTTATACTTAGATTATAGAAATTTCGATAAGAAGTTTCTATAAAAATTGTAATATTTCCATCTTACATATGTATGTATGTGCAGATATTATATATATAAATAAAAATATTTTGAATATTCTAGAAATCGCAAAATGCAAATGTTAATATACTTATAACTAAGTATCCAACTAATTTCCAAATCTTTCGCTAAATTCGAAAGATATGGGAGGTATATAATGTTCTCCTTTGATGCAAAATTTTTCGAATTATTTGATACTATTGTATCACGCAATATAAAGTATCAGTAAAAGATGAAAAAAAAAGCTAAAAAAAGTTTTAAAAAAGTTAAAATATACTATTTAATTAACAGCACTGTTAAACGTTCCGATTCGATAAAACAAAAAGATCCTTGCTTGATAGACAAAAATAAAAAAATTTACAAAAGCGATAAGGAACATATAGAAAATCACTCGCGAGTAAAAGTAATGGTCTTAATCACGGTCACTTTAAAAATATCTGAATACAATCAATTAACCACGTTGATATGGATCTTTGTCGATATAGACGAAATTTTGGACTTACTATTTAAGAAGTTCTGCGGTGGCTCCAAAACACTGCAATATCCCCCATGAAGTAGATTGAAATTATTGTTGAATATTGAATCAAATTGATTCGATGAATTTTTGATTAATCTATAATTAAGATTAAACAAAGGACAAAAGAAAATTAATTATGTATTCCATACCAAAAGAACATGTTCAATGAAAGAAAACGATAAAAAGGTATGATTTGAATAATGAGCGTAAAGCACATATAAAGATCAAGAAAGCCACTTACATGTGATTATATCCAAACGAAGTTTTCAACTCGTCTTCATTATTACTTAGATGAAATGAAATTAATAAAGCAAGAGCAGATTTGAACACGTCTAGACAACTGCTTAGAAGGATGAAAACTGTGTACTAAGATGATAGTAAGGATGACGAATGGGAGAAAGTGCCAAGGTCTTTCGATCGTCCTCGGATTATTTACAAATACTTTTTCCAGCAAGTACTCCAAATAGTACAGCGTAATAATATATTTACGCGCATACACACACACACACACACACACACACACACATATACCGGTAATAACATTTTATCACGCTCAAACAGTTTTTATATTATTGTTGGCCGGAGATGAATAGAGGGACGGAACAATCTTTGTCTTAATGTTATCTTTCTCTCTCTATTAAGAGCATTACTGTGCGTATAAAAGAAGATAAACTTATATATGTGTGTTAAACAATGATTTTATATTATTATAAATTTAATTATTATTATAAGTTTAATTATTTTAAGACAATTTAAATGTTTTAAGATAATTAAAATAACATATTAATTAGTCGCGTTTAATAAATCTTCTATCAAGTAGATTGTAGTTGATCGAGGATTCCCTTCTCCAGATAGCGTTGGGTATCAGAATTCTCATGTCACCCCGAGAACGTAAAGAACGCGGATTTTAGAATAAAATCATCGTTATTTTAATACTCACGTGAGTGTCTGTGGGCGCGATTTAATAGTTTAGAATTACGATTAGATCATATCGGGAACTTGGATTTTAAAGTAGAATCACAGTTAGCCCATGGGTCTCTAGATGCAGCAACCCCTGAAATCTCTATTCTCGATATTACGTTCAATGTCTACTATACTTTATGTGCTGTTTATTGCATCGTTAGTAACATCGAGCTAATGGTTGCTTAAATAAATTTTATCTATATATAAGTTTTGCTACAAGCGAAGAATATAAAGCTTGTACAATCAACATTTTTCTAGTAATTTATTTTCGGAGAAGTATAATCTGGCATGTATTTTTCTTTTATTTCGGATAGATATACTCATATTTTTACTACATTCAAAAATTTGTGTCGTACACTAATTCGAGTTTCAGATTACGTATGAGAGAGATATAAACTACATATTCTTAAATGCCGTAGCGATAAGCATGTAGTGGGGACTCTTATTGCGCTTGTAGTTCGTATTTTATCCATAGTCGTCGCTAAAGTCATGTATGTTTCAAGCGAAAGGTGGTGAACAGCCTTAAGATAGTATTCTCTGTAAAGATATGCCTGAATCGTAATATATTTGCTAACGGTTTGATCAATCGTGAATTACGTGATACTTTTAATTATGTGTTTTATTCAATCTTGTTCGTAGAAACAGTTTTCACTATGTTTCGATTAAATCCAAAATTGTAGATTTTAACAAAAAAAGTATTCGGTAAGTTTGAAGTCACATATTACTTGTAGTAATCATTAATTTTAATTATATACTACTATTCTTCTTAATATATAATAATATATAAGTGTTTTTAAGAAAATGTTTGCATTATTTCCAATGATTTTTAATTAATATTTAAGTATAAGTTACAAATTATGTCGATCTGATAAAGTTATTAAAAGAATATTAATTAATGGAGACAATTTCATTATTTCAACACATTTCAACGCGAAGTATCAATATGAAAATCAGTTACGATCAATTATTAGATACTAATAACACGACTTGATAACAGCATACTCTCAATTTTGTCGAAGACACTCCCAAGAAAATAAATACGGATATTATCGTTATCGTGGTTTGTAGAAACGATAATAATAGATATATGTACTGCATTCCGACGCATAAATTTTTTTCGAAAGAGAGAAGAGATTACCAGTGAAAAATTATGAATTAATATTTTTATGTTTTTTTATATTGATATATTAATCGTCTATTCTATTTTTTTTTGTTTCCAACAAGTCTCTATTAATTATTGGAATGATACAATCTGTTTTCTACTTATTTGATTGGCATATTTCACTCAACTATATTATTGCAATTATGCATATACGCATAGAGAAAGGAAGGGGGAACGAAAGAGAACGATTTTTAATTAAATAATAAATTATATAGTCAAACTAATCTACAACTTGTACATTTATTGTATATTAATACTTTAATCTCGAACTAATCTCGAAAGAGATTTGTTAGATCCTAATCTAAACACGTTAAAACGAACGAAGTAAATGTCTTAATAAAAAACTAATCGGAGCGAGGGCAGTGATGTTTTATATATCTATATTGTAATATCTTTCACTTTGCGATTATGTTTGAGTATGTAAATTTTTTGATCAATCCTTTCTCATATATATTTTCTATTTGAAATATATAAAAAAGATAATTTACGAATTTCATTATGTTCCAAAGACACGGATTCTTGCAAATAATGATTATGACATTGATCAACAAATGAAAAGATAAATTTATTGTCAATGAAGGAAAGCTGGCACGCGATTCGTATGTAAGACGGCGTGCCAGTAAGCAGAAAACGTTTCTATCACCGAGAAAAGGTCTTATCGGTGAGTGTTAGTGCTATAAAGCTGTACGAAGAGTAACTCGTTAATGTAGTAATAGGCTAACTAAAGTGACAGAGAGAGCTCTCGTCGACGTGGGCAGACTCAAGTCTCCTTTTTTCGCATTGTTAGTGCAATCGTTTGGATCGTCGGATAAAACGTTGGACATTGTACGACATACAGACGTAGAGACGACATCCTCATCTTGAAACTTTAATCAGGAGTAAGTAAAGTTCGCAATTGAGATTCACTGAAGTCACGAAGGTCTTTTGTACATTATCGGTTGTAGTCTAATGTAATTCAAAAAAATTCTTTGTAATTCAAAGAAATTCTTTAGAAAAACAGACTTTAAATTTCGAATTTGTTTTATTATTATTATTATTATTATTATTTATGAGATTTGAAGAATTAACTGCAATTTCTTTTTAATGGACGATCGTTCGAAATAAGTGGTGCTAGTTTAACGTACCGTAGAAATAGAAAGAGAAATGGAGAGAGGCAAACGGCATCGATTTCCAATTAATGTCAACGGGTAAACGTCAGGTCCGAATGGAAAAGTCAGTGCGATCGTGACTCGATGCCTTTTAACTCTTAAAAGCTACAAAAGAAAAAAAATCGCGCTAATGCTATCGCAAATGAAATTTTACCCTAGTATATTATTTATCATCTTAAAAGTCAATAAAAACGAGCGGATGCAATATTAAATGATTATATTATTATTTAATATCAAACGAATATTACGAAATGGTTATTAAATAACTTTATAACAATTTTTGAATTGAAAAACGATAACTGATAACAAAATAGTAAACGATTAATGATCAAAATCGTTCGATTTAATTACAAAAATAATATGTAAAAAATGAAAAATTATTTGGATCGATCTCTATCAAAGAGATCCTATCAAAGGAAGAAACTTCATCAACTTTTTTCTCAAGATTGAACAAATGCATCGCTATGAAAGCTTTCTTTCGCGTGACGCGTAATTCCGAGAAAACTGGATCACTGGTCACACGTCGTCTATCTTTCGGGTTACTCAATCGAAAGGAACGTTGTTCGATCAGGGAAAGAGTCACAATTACCGGAAGAAATTGAATCGTCGAATAAGCCGTTCCTTCCTTTGCAGTCGCCTTCTTTTCATTTTTTTTTTTTCTTTACCGGGTCGTCGAACTATGTACATTGTACATGGAACAAAAGAGAGAAAGAAAGAGAAATAAGAAGTACCGTCAGAGAGTGCAATGGCCTTCGTCGTAACCATGAAGGTATACTCTCTCTCCATGACTGGATTATCGACTACCTTACAAAGTTCTCTTCGAGCGTATCTTTGCCATCTTATTGGAATCTTGTTAGAAATTGAACGCTTGGAGGTACGGTTTTACGATACGAGTTATCGCGTTGTAATGCGATGCTTCCATATTGAATTAAATGAATCAAATTGTAATAGTTTTTTAGTTACGTATTTCGAAATTGAACCATAGTACGTAGTATTTGTAAATCGTTACAATCGTTACAAGGACGTTATGGTATAGCGATAGGAAACGAGAGAACGCTATGAATATCGATATTCCTCTATTTGTCTTTTTATTTTTCTCTTATCGTCGAAGATATTCTTCTATTTTTTCTCTTTATCTCATCGCGGTACTACATATTATCGCTTATCTTTTTTATTTATTCGCTTGAGAGAGTAAAGAAGTACGACCATCCGCTTGGAAAAAAAAAAAAAACAATGAGAGTACCAATTAAAGTCATTTAACCGTAGACAAGACTATTATGTAAGAGCTAAACTTAGGATGACGAGCGTGTCGCGTTTTACGAGATGCTCGCGTGAATCTTATCGTGTGTCGGCGTTTCATCGTTGAAATAATTTTGTTTTTACTAATTGCGATAAAGACATACTTTTTTGCAAACAAGAAAAATGATTTAGTAGTATATACTTATGTATTCCTATTTTGTTTTCTTATCTATGAAAATAGAATTGTTTTCTTATCGGTGATTCCTTTATTTGTATATTTCAGATACATTTTAAACAAAGATGCAGCAAGCAAGAGAGACCTATATCTACAACTCCTTCGATGATATATCGAGCATCGACGAGGAGTTAGAAAATCTTGACCTCGAGTAAGTATCTTACAACTGATTGATATTATTGAGAAATTGGAAATCGAAATCGTGATTCACACAGGAATGAATACGATTCTAATCGCGGCGTAACTAATAACGGAGTACGTATAATTAATCCAACACGAGAGAATAAAAAAAAAGACGATGGATTCGGAATATAAAAATCGTTTTGCAAGTAAAACTCGGTACTTTGGCTATCGTTCTCGTTCGCTTCTAATTTCTCGACCTCCTTGGTAATCAGCGCGGAAAATCTGTTAAACTTGCCGAAAGTAAAATCGTCGTCAATGGAAATGGAAAGCCGTCGAGCAGGCTCGTGTTTGTCTCGATGGCACCTTGCGTCGGTGTTGTGAGACCAACGATCCACTCGATTCCCCTTTACGAGACGCTTACACGCGCATTTTAATAGAGTGACTTTCACTGATAACAAGAACGACGACACGTTGCCGGAAGCAACGGCTTCCGAACTTTTAAGCGAGTCTGTAGTCGAGCCTGAGAACTGAATTGAGTTCGAATCGTTTTTCGCGACGTGGCATTTTGCGAACGAGGAATATTCTTCGAGAAAAGAGGTGAGTTACTATATAAATTAAATCAATTTGAATCTTTTACTCCGTCAATTTGCTGAATTTCAACTTGCGAATTTTATTGTATAACTTTAATATGGTCCAAGATATTCTTCTTAAAATGCATGGAGGATGAAATAAGCATTTACAAATTATCTCGTGCATTTCATCATTTATAACTTTCATTGATAACGATAACGGTTTGCCAAGTTCTTTCATCGAAATAATATACCGCCGTTACTAGATAATATTCTTGCATTACAACGTGTAGCGTAGCACGTGCACGTTTGTAGACCGTTCGTAAAATATTTCTACATCATGGATTTGCTATGCTTATCAATGTATTTTCTTCGTTCTTGCGATTTACTCAACTGAGTTCTATAAATATTTACATAATAATATAAACGATTTGAAATGATATTCTTAGTAATATACATACATATGTATACCAAATGGGAATTCATTTAATAGAATTTGATGTAGCATTGTAATGAAGATATGCGATAATAAAATATATAGCTATTTCGATTACTCTTATTTAACAGCAACGTAACGAGAACTTGACGCCAGTCAGCAGACATTGAATTATATAGCTAGAAATACATCGTCGAAAGTTATCGATTTGCTTTTTCTCGCAACGTACTACGCGCATGCGTAGCAGTGATTTTTTAGTTACGGTAGCTTTCGAAATAAGAATAACGTCTTCACCGATTCGATACGATCGTAAAGTATGTAAGCTATCTATCCCATGTCAGTGTTTATCCTATTTTGCCAAGCACGATCTAGGACGGCTTCTCGATCTGATCGGTACATCTATGTACCGTACTTTCGAAATGCTACTTGTTTCCGTTTCTCGTCATAAATCATGCAAGTTATCGAACGATTCGTGATTCTCGGTGCGAATACTGCATGGAATATGCGTATATGCATACGTATGTATAGGTGCGTAATGCATACGTGGCTTTGCTCGATGAACGGCAAACTAGGGTCCATATCGTATACATTACTGACCCGGTTTCGATGTCATAAGTGTCATCACTTTAGAAACTAGGCTATACGAGCGAGACGTATGCCACTAGAATATTTAGATAGCTACAGTTTAATGTTACGTTGATGATACCTTATTTTCTCTTCCTAAAATCGTATCTATCGATCACTTCCTACAGTCCTGAAAGAAACATACAGTTATTTGAACTCACTCTTCTATTCCAGAATGATTCTCCTTTACGGAACAGGACTGAACGTTCGCAATTGTTTCATTTCACGATATCTAGCTGACTCGTAGTCGAGTCTTCGACCGATTCAATGAGCGTCAATTACTCTCGATGATTGTTGGTTTTAATCGAGTTAGTTATTCCGAAAAGCGTTCTTAAAATAGGTATACGTACATCTTTCACGCCTAATGAAAGTTCATTCGAGTTCGTTGATACGCGAGAAAATTGTTTATCGCGTTGCTTCGAACCTGTATCTATGTATGTGAAAAGGATGAAAAAGGAAGCTTTCATTTGATCTAACGAATTTATGATACTTCGTGATCTCCTACAAAATTACGGATTCGGTACGATACGTATTGAAACTATGCATCGTGTAGAACCGGTTTTCGATGAGCGGGATTCCACGAGGAAAGCAAGAGCGTTGAATTTTTTTTACGATTCGTTTTCCCGAAGTCTGACTTCTTTTCGCTCTTTGTTAAATCATAAAATTGTGTTTTTCGAAATTCCTCAAGTAGATATTCACGTTATCGTCAAAGTGAATTAAACGAGATCTTGGATGAACGAGATCATGTGAAAAATTGATTTGATATTGGAGATTTATTAACGATAGATACATACCTATCTATTGTTTTAGTCGCAAACGTTTCATTACGCTCTTTCCTCGTCGCACTCTAACGATATTGACACCGATTTTACTGTATACTTTTAATCAGGTCATTGTCTTCGCTCTCGCGGAATATCAATGCGATTGACGATCGCAACGACTTCGTTGTCGGCAAGAAATCGAATCGAGTCTTTTCACCTCACTCGCGTTTCCTCGTTGATTCTAAAGACACCATTTCTCTCCGCGGGTCAAGTTTTCAAGGCTGCGCGAAAGTGGATTCCGCCTGCAACATAGTAGGTAGGTAGGTATCGAAAGTCGATAGGCATCGATATAGGCCGTAAACTCGTGAAAATTTCAAAGGGTGCGAATGCTACGTCGTTCGAGAGATTCAACGATGCTTTTCAAAGACTATATTTTTCGAGATCGGAGACATTTCTAGTTTCTAATACGAAATAAAACATTAATAATAGCATAAAATCGTATTAATATTAATTTTCTATATGGAACGAACATTTGTACATATGTGTATTTGACGCAAGAGTCTTATAAAACATATGTACAACTTTAATATTTGAATAAATTTATATTCATGAAATATATTCATGCAAACGATGCAATATTATTCGTTTACTATAAAACAAAACAAAACAAAATTTATAATATCGTGGTTTCTTCCTTAATCAATCTTTTTTTTTTCTTTTTTTTTGTCAGAAAGTATTCAAGATACCATGTTGTGAGATAGAGCAAGGCAGAATAATTAATTTCATAAGTGATCACGTATAAGCAACGTTTAACGATCATCATCCACCTGAGCGTATCCATAGTCGTTGCGAATGGCAAGCGATTTCGCTCTTTCCTGCGCTGCTTAGTGACCATGAAATTAACCACGCAAAGGGAAAACCACAAAGTAGTCGGGCCTTTTAACGACATCGTGCGAGAAGCCGCTAATTGCGTTACGCCCAGATACGGAATCGTATTGGATTAATGCACGTAGTGCGACATAATTCCGTATGTTAGCGTCCACTGAGAATCTTCTCCTTGGAAAGTGCTAACTTACAGTTCTATTCTTTCGAGAAACTTTGAGATCTCAGTTATTTTTATTTTTCACAGAGTTGATCGTAAAAATTATTTCTAAAACTATCGAGAAAATATTATTATTCATTTTATAACTTCTCCATACGAACATTTTATATATCATAAGCTGTTGCCCTTCATCCGATTTAATACCGGCAAATATAGTCAATCGAAATATTTATTTACTAGTTGTATCTAAATTAATTTATTGACGAATGTTTCAGTGACTGTAAATTAATATTAAAACATGATTTAGAGAGACCACCCATGTTCGATCTTTAATGGATTTGATCATATAATACATAGAAATCTCATTTTGTGATTCTTTAATGACGTTTTTTATCGATAATCTTTAAAAAAATGACGTCACTAAGAACCTAGTTCATTTAGCTAAACGGATTGTCGTTGTATATTCATCTCGTAAGAGCATTACGAAGAAGTAATATAATTTGTGATATGAAACGTTGCGGTTTGCGAATGGAAATTGTTGGGAAGATATTATCCGATTCCACGCTGCGAAATACTTTGCGGAAATTCTATGGAACCGAGTCTTTTAACAAGCTTGCTATCGTGCGTCGGATATTCACACGATGCCCACGAGAGAACGTAGTAATTTGGTTTGCCCGACGCGAGACGTTGTCCTGCGATATGTAGGGTAAGCACGGTTAATCGTTCGAAGAACCTGCGGGAACTTTCTCCTGGCATGTTCGTCGTCAAGGATTTCTCGTCGAGGAAAATAAACGCAGCTGGCCGTTCTTTACCGTTCTTTACCGTTCTTTACCGTTCTTTCCTCTTCTTTCTGAGAGAAACACAAAAAAAAAAGAAATCGAAATAAACAACGAAAACGTCGCGTTGATGATCGCTGAAAAGATTCTTAAGTCGAATTCTTTCAATGTTGAGACATCTTTAGAGATGTCTTCGCGGAAACGCAAATGGTAGATCTTGTATGGAACGTATGTGCATACGCATACATAGAAACGTATATAAAGATCGCGCAGCTCTCATTCAAAAATACTTTCGACAAAAAAAACCGGCCGCTCCAACCTACTGCCAACGCAGCCGTTTCCGCTTGCCCGCTCATCAAGTTCACGAGATCTCGCTGGGAATGGGAGCCTAACAAGTAGATTCTCTCGTGAGAACGAAATCTCGAGTGCTTTTGAAAGACGCGCGTGCGCTGTACGTTGTCATAATGGCTATTAGCATTAATAACGTCTCGACGAGTAGAGAAATCAACGGATTAACGCGTATGATAATTTTAGCGTGAAGAGAGAATCAAAAAAAAAAAAAAAAGAAAACAAGAAAAAGAAAACGAAAAAACGAAGGCTTCTACTCGTTTCGATTAATTCGTTGTTCGCTCGAGGAAAGTTACGAGTCTTTGTAATTCGTTTTCGTAGTCCTTCCTTTGAATTATTCATCATTGCTTGCACGAGTCAATTGAATTTTTGAAGATTAAGTGCATGTATAGGTTCTTACGTGAAATCGACGTGATTCTAATTCTTTTTTTTTCTCTTTCTTTCTTTTCGGATTCAAGATCGTGTTCCGCTTCCAGAATATCAGATCACGACACGTTGGAATATCGAATTAAGTTCTAATGGGTTGGTACTTTAGCTTCGAATGATGGTCACGTAGCGGTGTGCATTTGCTTTCCTTGTTCTATCGTCAATTGTTCTCGTTTCTAAGGTAAATCGATTCTTTCCGCTTACCCGAGATTCTATCCGAACAGCCACCACGAGAGATCTGAGACCCCTTGGCAATCTTTCCCGTAACCCTTTTCAACGATCTATCTTGCACGTGCCGTACTTGGGATATATTCTTGACGAGTATTATGTAATATTCCACAGTTGCACAACGATATTGTTTGTCGAGTAATAAAAATAAAAATAGCTGATTAGAAATATAAGGGAAAATAATCTGATAGTATGATGAATCTAATATAATTTGATTATTTTTTAAGTAATGCATATTTTTAATTTGATGCCGAGAGAAAACAGGTTTAGAAATTTTCTTCGTTTTTTTTCTTCTTCGTCGCAGTAAACCATATACATTCTGCGATTCGTCATCCATCATAGGTGTCACGGTTAATTGGTTTCGACAGGACCTATGTACGTGTATAATCGATATGTCGATACATTAAGGAACGTACGCTAATGAAGTATCTATTCAACGAGTGAGCGAACACGAAAATTGGGAAGAAAGTTTTGTTAGCTGAGAAATCTTTCGTGATGTAAAATCGTCGTTGAAATCGTCGAAATCGTTTGCTCTCGATAATTCGAGACGAGAGAAGCACGAAAGGTAGAACGAGAGGACGGCACGAACAAACTTGCCAAGCCATTGCCAAAGTAGAAACTTCGCAATGAGATTTTGCCTTTCTTGTTTGAAAGGAAGACCTCTCCTCGTCTTTCTTCGGATACTATCACGCTTTGCATGGTTAGCTATTGACACGGGAATTGTGCTATTACCATTACCGATTCTTTCGAATGTCGTAATAACATTACAGATGGGATTAAAATCTGTTTCGCGATAATCCGAGTCGTTTTATCTCGATGTCCGAGTATTATTGAAAGAATTCGCATTGGAGGACAATAACTCGTAACTCGATGGATAACAATCGTGCAAACTCTGTTCGAAGTTATTGAAAAAAAAAAAGGAAAAAAAATAGGAAACTCGGTCGCCTTAGAAATAAGGATGAATACATAATGTGTTATAGGTACGTATCAATCTACAGTCAATCGTAAGATTCGCTAGACCGACGACGTTACTTCGTGTTCCTTTTGAAACTGTTTTACGCAACAACGGGGGAGAATTACATTACGAAGGATTTCCTTCAGAGCGTTAACGTTGTTACGAACTTGATACGGGTTCCTTAGGCGATCGTTATTTCAATTTCAGTCGTTATATTATCGTATAACATCGCAAAACTTGTGCGACATGAGAGAATTCAGTTAGAAAATATAGAACGTATAGTTTAGTACAAACGAGCCGTCCCACATATGTATCCGCAAAAAGTCAAGGATTTATGAGCGAACGTTTTTACAAACGTCGACATGTGCTCGGCGTAAACGGTCTTCTCTTGCTGTTAGTAGACGGATATCGTGCTAAACGTAATTTAGAAAAAAAAAGGATCGATTACGCAAACGTTCTATCGAGTTTAGAGTAACTATCGAGAACTCGACCCGACATCTCGACAAGCTCGAGATACAAACGATGAGTACCGTTATCCTTTGCGTTAACAACTACTTTGCGAGGCACGAAAAGGGAAGGAAAATTTGGTTGATTAAATTGAAATCATGATTTACCGTTTCTCATATTATGCTTCTCCGCTCGTTCAAGGAAACGGGATTGTGAACTCACGCTGCGACATAATATCTCATGGATTACAATTAAGTCTGCCTACGCTGGCAGGCTGGATCAAGTCGGGTCATTCTCGATTAACCTTCGATATTACATACGAACGAGACACCGTGTACCTTAATTATCATTTGCTCGATCACCGTTAATCATTACAAAGATGAGCACTTGTCGATCTCGAATGAGTTTCTTTTCTAAATAAAGTGTATAGAATTGATTCTACGGTATAAAGTAAAAATATGCTTGATTTCGAGCTATCCCAGCTTTCACTCTCGATACGCTCGATTATTCGTAAAACGTAGAGATCAATTCTTGATGGTACAACGATGCTTTGAAAAGTAATTGTAGAACTAAGTTCAACAGACTGCATCGATCATTTTCTTTTTCTTTTCACAATGAATTTATGCCCATTGAGACATTTGTTTACAATGGCGAGAATTACGACATATGCAAAAATTAGCCAATACTAAAGAAAGACACTTTCTTATTAGAATGCTGCGAGGTCTTTTATAACGGGAACGATATACTAATCAAACCTAACATCTAAAATTGGTAACACGAGACAGTGCAGGATTCCGCGAACGGGAAACGAATGTTTCGTGAATCGACTCGCTTCGATAAAAGAGAAAGGCAATCCTCGCACGATTCACAAGTTGATTCGAGTCAATTCGCGCTAAAGGCGCTGACCTATCTCGTGAAACCGCACCTTTGCAGGGATATCAACGAGCATTCAATCGATCGTTTCTTTCGATTTCGTGAACGTCTTCCTCCTCTCATCTCGGGAAAATCGAGACTTATATAGAAAAAAAAGTTGTTCACCTTTTCGGTATCCATCGTGAATAGAAACCTTTCAATCGAGTATTAGTGTGTGCGCGTGCACCAGCCAGTCACAAGGAAAGAACAGCCGCACGCCACGATCGTAAATAACCTAAAGCTCCCCGAGGCGACGCGTCGAGAATAATAATAATAATAATAATATGCAACGATTATGCACGCGTAGATCAGGCCTATATTTACTCTACCGATAGGCTTTCGTCCAGAGGATTTATCGTCTCCGTGGAAGGGACCTGATCCTTATGTGTTAACTTAATTTATATTTCTGTATATTAACCTAAATGATTAATTTATTATATCTTAGGCTTATCTATAAGCAATTTAATCGTTAATAACAGGAAGGCGAAGCTTCGCATGTAAGAAGATGACGACATACTAGATTTTTTCTGTAACTATTTGGTTGTGACGTTGAGGTCCTCCATATTGTCGGAGTAAAAAAAAATATCGAAGTTGATTCAAGAACAATAGATATAAAAAAAAAAAATAGTAAGCTAGTACGAGTATTGCGCTTGCGAGTTTTGAGTCGGACTTTCGACGATGAGAAATTATTATCTTGGTTATAAATATTTCTTTATATCAAGTAATATCTTTATATAAGATGAAATAAATCTTCAATTCACCTTTCTGTTAACTACGATCGTGTGATTTTCTACTTTGCTACTTTGAAAGTCTTCATGCGCGAGCGATCCTGTGGATCGATAATCTTTTCTTGCGAGCCGGATCTACTTTTTTCAGGATGAGCACTTCTGGAATACAGCCACTTTGATGATTTCACGGTGGAAAATTGGATTCGACGAGAGAACGAAATATAGTTATCTCTTGAGAGCATCTTAAAAAAATTAAATTATATAATGGTAAACGAAACATGCTTAACTTTGCTTTTTCTTTGCATGTTATTCTTTTGTTATTTAATTTACAGAATTTAGTTAATAAACAAAAAAACATTTATTAAGAAAGTGTTCTAGAACTTACGCTTATTACGCATTTTTGTTATTTATTTATTTATAAAACACAAACATATATGCGTTAAAATAATGCTAGAAAGAAAAATAATACAAGATATAAATAAGTAATACGGAAAACTAAGTACGTAATTGACTAGAAAATTACTTAATAGAGATTGAAAAGAAAATACAAATCATTACCTGCTAAGAGAGAAATCAGAGGTCATGCATAGTTTTCTTTATCGAAGACATAACGGAATATTACATCTCACAAGTTTAGAAAGGATAGCAAAGTTTATCAGACTTATTAGAAACGGGAAATCTTAGTATGAATTTACTAATTTGTGCAAAAGAAGTATTCATACTTTACATGTCCAATGAATAATGGGTCTGTAATTATGTTTGTAATGGGTCATCGAAGCATTTGTTTTAGATATAAGCTACATATTACAAAAATTTATAAAACACAAATGCAAAGATCTGTATGAGATAATTATACCACGCGAGCGCGTTAATATCAAAATTAGCGGCATATTGTAAAGACACTTATTGGATCTAGTAAATGAAATTATAAAAAGGTGAGGGTGTTTTTTTTCTATGCTTATTATTAACACCATGTTATTAAACAGCGGAAGTGTCAAGTCAGTGTTATGTTACTCGTCACAGACGAGTAGAAGCCGGCGGCTAAAACTTAAGGGAAAATTTGTTTCACCGTTGATGAAGAGAAGAAGAAGCCGCGAGGAGGATGACGAAGAGGATGCGATCAGGCGTCGAAAAGCGCGTGAGCTTCGAGTAGTCGGCCCTAAAGGTATAACGCAGCCTCCGACACGTACGGCGGAAGCGACGATTTTAAGTGCGGGCTGAAAGACATATTTCTGGCCGCGGTCTATATTTATCCTATGGTGTGTGCACCTATGCGCAGGAAAGCGCTGAGCGATTTACGCGTCTGGAACTCCCGGCATTCCTTGCGACTTTCTTTGTGCTTCCCTCGGGAACACCGCCGTTCTTCGTTCGTTCCTTCCATCGTTTATTCGTTTCTTCGTTTCTTCGTTTCTTCGTTCGTTCGTTTACACCACCGAGCACTATGTCTCTTCTACGGTCTCCTCCTCGTTTTTCTCACAGTCTCGTCGCGCGTAGCGACTTTGGAATTTTGTTGAGAGTACCTACCGAGCAACCACCTACGGCATGCAACTGACCAACTGACAATGACACTGCACATCACATCTTCTTCGACACTTTTGCTCTCTTTACTTTTTATTATCTCGTTTATATATCTTTGCTGGATAAGAAGGATAAAAGCATACAAGAATGAAGTAGACGCGTTCAATTTCTTCTATCTTTTTTTGATATTTTTTTTGAAAGTAAAAGATTTAAACTACATTCGCGAAGAATGATCAGTTTCCAACTCGGAAGCTCTAAGTCAACGACAGTTTTTTACGGTGACGCGAATCATTTCGTCCTTTTTACTGTTCCTCATTTTACCTCTTCCGCAATTTGTTTTTATCGAAGGTGGAAAGACACGATCGACGATTCATGTTTTTCTTATCGAAGAAAATTGGCTACCTGTCTCATCAGCAGGGATTTTCTCCAGTTGAGGATTATAAACGTGGTATTCGCCTTAGTGTCAGCGTATCTCGTCAGCTAATAGCAATAAGCAAGCAGATCATAGGCGCCGCCAACCTTAATGTGGCACCCACCACTCAGCAAGCATCGCTCGTTACCATTTATATCGTCTCAACGGAAACGAGAGTGCGAGCACGGCGATCATTATCGTTGTCTGCTTGTGGAACGTCCTCTTCGAGGGCTCGTCGCGTCGCTCTACGAATAATTAGCCTAAGACACTGAAACGGGGCCACGCGTCTCGTGTTTCTCTTTTGTATCTTTTTAACGACGACGACGAGTCTGTCTGTCTCGGCCTACAGGAATGTTTTCTACACGATATATGTACTTTTCATGATATATCGAATTTTTCTTTAGAGTTCTTTTTTTGGGAGAATGTTCGAGATGTACAAAACGAAAGTTGATTTTTACAAGAGAGTTTATGATAGAGATAAAATGGAGAACAGACGATATCAATGCCAAGTGGAAAGGATTTAATTAATTAGATAATCAAAGAAATTAATGATTAGCTTTCTAATGAGGTTTAAGAGGCTCTGAAGCTTCGTTGCGAAAAATGTGCAAAACAACGCATCTTTCAAATTGTATATTCATTAGATTTATCATTCGATAAATTTATATTCATTCTCTTCCTTTATTTCCAATTATATTTATTTTATTAACTAGGCTATGCCTTTCTTGTGTTAGTATAAATCCTTTATTTCTTTTTAACCCTCCGAATAGGATAAAATCGCATGCACAAATATATATCGGATGTATTGAATATGTAGGTCACTACTTCAGGATTTGATTTGTGCATTGAATTCTGTATAAAAATAAGTTTATCAAGACATCGATTCGATTCCGATTAGTTCTATTATAATTCCATGTCAAAGAGTAATGGCTAGGAACGATCACTTTGAACATTCAGTGATAATTTTATTTCATTTTTTATTTTTCATATCGTGTTTCGTTTTAATGAAGATAAAATAATACGATTTGTTACGTATCTTCCTCTTAATATAAAAAGACATTGTAATTACTACAAAGTTTCAAAACGATGCAACCTAAAGTTGCACTTTGGCCATATATGTATTTACATGATCTTTTTCGTTCGTTTCGCTAAACAGAACATATTTTTCATGAAGTAGCAACCTAAATTTGTAATAAATTTTAGACTTGTCCAAATAAAAAATTACAAAGCAGCAGTAAGTAAAAAACGAAGATTAAACATGGAGGGTGGAAAAGAATACGCACGTGGCGAATGAATGTCGATGATTGTACGTGTCCTTATTTTGGCGCCACCTGTGCACGTTTAGGAATACGTTCGTGTGTAGGTATACACGAGCGTGCGCGAGAGAGCGAGTCGCGCGCCACGAGGTCGTGTGTGCCGTCAGTTCTATTCGTCGTCGCAGTGCGATACGGTCGATAGCGTAAACGGGAACGTTTGCTACAGTGGTTCCTCTCCTTCGAGAATACAACGCGCCCTCCTCTTCCTCCTCCTGTTCCTTCTCTTTATTCTCCTCTTTATCCCTCTCTTCTCATTCCACATTTTCAAGTGGAGAGCATACCCAATACGTAATAGCACCCTCTCAGATACACCCACATACACATACACCCTCTCGGCGCCATCGAGAAAAGGGAACGGAGCCGTTCAGCGTCCATTTCCTAGCGGGATGTCGCCGGCAAGAGACGTTTCTACGTTCAGAAAGCTTGTGATCAACAACACGGAAATAATCCTGTCATCTTCTGATCATTCCCGTTTCATCTTAAGATTCGATTTATGGGAATAGTAGATCTCAAACGCTTTCTCTCTTGTGATGCAACAGAATTTTCATCTCAGAAGAATGTACTACTTATCAACGTAACAAATCGAAAGATAAGGCTTAAGTTATGCTACGACCTTGTGATGATCGAAGAATCTCGTGCGACGAATATCAAGAACGAATATTATCGTACGTAGACGAAAGACCGCGCGAGTAACACGTGTTCCATCTTCGGTTCTTCACACGATAAGCCACAAAAAAGGTAGATATATGAGCGTACGATCACGCCCCTCCTCTTATGACTGGACAAACAGACAACGCTTCGCTCATAATCGCTTCGGCAAACGGAAACAGCAATTCTCGATTTGATGCGTGACATTGATAAAACGTAACTATTTCCTTCTCTTTTCCCTTGTGGTAAGAGAAATCGTTTTATCGAAGTCATTTCGATGATAAAAAAGATCGAGATTCGAGATTGAAAATAGCAACAAGTAGGAAGAAAATCGAGGGGTTGCGAGCTAGGTATTTCGATAGTGGCGTTGGTGGTTACGAGTCAACGTGGAAGTTTGTGCAAGTCAGGCGGGAAAGCTCGAAAATCGAAGGTCATCGTTGTCATCGTCGTTGTCGTCGTTGTCGTCGTCATCGTCGTTGTCGTCGTCATCGTCGTTGTCGTCGTTAATATCGTTGTATGAGAAGAGAACCGGCTAGTGGTTATCGATTGGTCTGCGACTTGAAGAGGATGCTCCCTTCCGAGTTCTACGTCGCAGTCACGTGCCAAGAGGCGGTGCTGAGGTTCGGAACGAGCGCATAAGGGGTGCCAAGCGTTGGGAATAAAGAAACGAAGAGGGTGGAAACTGAAAGCCGGCTTTTCCCGGTACACCGTCGAACCGTTGACGTCGTGGCCGTCGTCGTCGTGGAAAATCGATTGGGTGCCGGCGTCATTGCTGCAACCACTCTCGTCCAAGTGCAATGACCTCCAAACCGGGAAGGTCCTACAGCGTGAGGTAAGGACGACTAAGCGATGATAAAGAGGACGCGACGTTAAAGAGAGAAGCAAGCCGTCTCCCTTTTTTATCCCACCTTTTACTCTCCGACAGAAAATAACTGACTCTTTTTATCTCCTTTCTTTACAACTCCACGTTGAGTTTGCAGGCAACTTTGTTTTCTTTCTTCCGTTTCCGTTCCTTTCGAGCCCCGGCAACATGGTAAGGTTTCAATGTCTGATTTGAAAATTAAAAGTGTCGGAAATGTTTCATTTTTTAAGACAATATTTAAGTGGAGATTTAATAATTAGTTATATTTTATAATGTTGCGGGTGTTTTTTGAATTGAATTTTATTTGAATGTTATTTGTCTATTATAACGTTTGATTCGAATTTCGATTATATGCGAACGAATGAAGTATTCGTTAATTGATACTAACTTCAAAAAGAATCGTGTCGTTTCAATTCAAATGATTCATCGAATTTGTTATTCAAGTGATGAACGAAATAATCTACTGCATTATCCTTTCAAAGAATAATTATTCAGCTGTAAAAATAAAGGTTTTTGTCTTGATCGATAGCGCGTCATAATATTTTTTCCTTTGTTCTTTCAAAGCTGCATATACTATACATCCATACATTCACTAGCACGAAAAGCAAATTATCGCGAGTATGATAATATAAATGGTCGTGATATAAATCGTAATAAATGTTCATAAAAAATTATAAAACACGAACGAGGCCGTTTTTCAAGAGCAACGATGGCTGTGAAATGAACATCGTTTCAAAGAAAACGTAGATTCTTGTTTTATGTTCGACGAGAAACGAACTCGATCTTTCTACGCACTCCACCCACGTTGCTGAACTCTTGACCCCAGTCACAGCGATTTATTCTGAGAACGAAGCGTGTGCCGGTACCGATACGCGGAATCTTTTAAATCCGTTCATTCTGAGAGAAAGAAAGAAAGACAGTGGCAAGCAAAAGGGATCGAGTTTACGAAGGAGATATACAGAAGGAACACGACCGTGTAATTATTACTCTGCTGAGTGAGTCCTTTGTTGTATTACAAGTTAATGTATCCCATAACTTCTTGAGATCGTTCTTTGCCCTCTCCAGCTATTTTCGTATATCCGAAGCTCCGCACGAAAATCCATTTGATCGATAATCGTTAATTAAAATCTCCCTCTTGGCGTCTTGCTCGAGACAGAAATTTATCGAGAGACTGTTAGAGGGTCAGGGAAAATAAGATATCGCGGTCGCCTTTCTTCGACGAAAAACATTCGATATACTCATTTCTTGAACTAAATCTGCTGACCTATTTTTTGAGAAAGTACAAAAACGCTCCGAGATTAATACGCCTCAAGTAAACTCGTTCGATAACTCGTTATCGTTATTTTCTGACCGAGACAACATTGCCAACTTTTTTATCGATCTTAGAAAAATCCATAAATCATATGCACTGCTATCGAATATTAGCGTAGACTGTGCCAACATGGTTTGAAACTAACGTATGAAAGAATAACAAAAAATTTCTGACAAGATCGTTACGAACAATTCTTACAAATGTTCAAATTTATTTCAAACTCGTTTTATTTAATTTCAACATTTTTACACGTTCTCTATATCTGTTTTAAAGAAATTTACGCTATCCAGTTATGCGTGTTTATATATATATATATATATATATATATATATATACACATATATATATATATAAAACGAGCGCGAGTATTATTTTCAAGCCGCGGGGCTTGATCATTTGCGATCGCTTCGACGTTTGCTCCTTTTCTCACGATAAGCGAGAACGAGAGATGAATTTTTAACGCTGCACCCACTCCTTGCGAAAGGCTGTTCTTTCGAAGAGAGCCGTATCAAGGTCCGAAGGGATCGTCTTGTCGGCTAGAAACGGCCGATGGCTAGACAACTATTCTATCGATCGGTGTTCCTTCGTTTCGTCATTATCGCTGCATCATGTTCCAATGGAGAGAGTTAAGAGTTAGTTGGTCAGTCCAGGGTGAAAGGCGACTCGTGAGAATGATAACTCGTCTATTCTTCTTCGTTTATGATATTTTTTCGATTCATTTTTTCATCTACTAATCTACAGATATACATAGAAAATTGATGAAGCAGAACTCTTCCTTATTACGATATATATTATAAAATCGACTATCTATTGTCGATTGTTCGTCGAAGTCATCGCGGAAGTTTCGATTTACGCAGCGACCATGACCTTGAACCTGCTGAAGGCCTTTCCAAGCGCGTACACCGGTACAAAAGTTTACGAGCACGCTCCACTCCTACCTACACTGTATACACATACGATACGAGCAAGAACGCTTTTATCTACCACTACTCCTGTTATTTCCGCTCATAACAGTGCAGCTTGCACATGAAATGCTTTGCGGCAAGATCGATAGGCTAATTGACTCGACCTGCTGCATTAATTTATTCGCATGGAAATGTCATAAAGAATTTTCGAGCCATATACTTCAACGTGTCTGCTTCTCCTCGTTTTTTATTTTTCCCCGAATTCTGCAAATTTTTTATTTTCAAAAGAGATTGTTTCATCGTCAAGGACCTTTTCTCTGGAGATCTCTCCCTTTTGTATTATTATCATTATTATTATCTATATCAACAATGCCATAAATATTGTTCGCTCGTACGAGTAGTTCGCTCGTTAAAATCAACGATATATGTATGTTGTGCACCACACCTTCACCGATACTCCCCAGCTTGTATCATCCTGCATCTCTTCAGATATTTATGACACGAAAGAAGCTATCTCATAAGCGACTTGGTGTGTTTCGATAAGCCGAGTAACGTTCACCGGTAGACTCGAAAAGAGAGCTCGAGAAAGCTATTTATGAGACCGTAGCACGAAAAAAAGATAAGATACGTTCGTATTCCTTTTTAAAGTCATCTCCAATCGATTTTCTCTACAGACTTCACCGGTTAAAACTTATCTCGAAATTTACAACCGATGCACGTACTGGCTTACGTATGTTCTTTGAAGAATGAATTGCATTTGTGTTGTTGAAAATATCGTTATATTAGAATGTGACAATACGATAAGAATCTGGAATGTGCGTTCACTAGTATTTAAAACTGCTCGGCCGTTTCGTTTGACCCTAAAACCGATATGCCTATCGTAAGACGACTCGCTCGCTTTTTATATTCTAACGTGTGAAACATGATAATACAAGATCGTTGTCGAATACATTAGCTCGTAGGAATTTGAGAGTACTTAACCTACTATAGAATTTTTAATATACGAATTAATGAAGAGATAAAAGTTTTTAAATAAAAGAATACTCGAATAATATATACATATGTCTTCTAAAATGTACCTATTTTAAAGGAAAAATTAAATGAATTATATATATTTAAATTCACGAACTCTAGTCTTTTAGCATGTTAAATAAATTACTTGAACTATTTAAATACTTGGCGTTCTTTAACTTTGTGCTATTATGTCAAAGTTTGAAAGTATCTGAAATATTATTTTGCTGGGGCTATGAATATTCCAAAACGAAAAAAGCACTTAAACAATGAAAGTTTTGATGTATTTCCAATCAATTCTCTTTCCATCGAACG
Source organism: Vespula pensylvanica (assembly GCF_014466175.1). NCBI lineage: Eukaryota > Metazoa > Arthropoda > Insecta > Hymenoptera > Vespidae > Vespula > Vespula pensylvanica. The sequence continues at coordinate 3,633,257 of NC_057694.1, forward strand.
TGTGTGTTGTAATTGCCAATCGATTCATTTTATCATGACATAAATACGATGCTTATCTTTTGATGAGTCAACATAAATGATGAGCAATTAGAAGAACGCGAATTCTGGGTTAATAGTTCTCGAAGGACCTTACGAAAATATGTTCAATCATATTTTCGCGATAAGGTGCCACGCCTTTCCGGATAACGATGATTAAAGTTTGGGTGTGCCGTATGTGTTTACACCGAAAAACATCTTTTTTGGTTTTAAGAAAATCAGTCTTTAAACAAATCCAAGAAACAATTTTTAAAGTTTTACAATTTTTAAACTGAAGGAATTACTGTTAACGATGAATGAATTTATTCGTAGTATAAAAATAAATTATAAGTTTATACAGCCGTTTGTATGTAAATAAACTTTATCCTTCCTCGAATGAATCGATATTCGACTTTGGTATGTATTAAATTCAAGTTAAAACATCAAAATGTCGATAAAACGAGTACCACACGGACGTGCCGAATTTATGTATGTAGTTTATTTTCTGTTCGAATATCTTTGTGTTGGTGAGTATCAAATACACAAGGTCACGAAAGTCCGGTCGGTTTCGAACGTGCACGTGTCATTATAGCTGCTTATAGAATGTTTACAAACTATGTTTTGAGACACGAGACACTTCGCTACGACTTAAAACTTTTTATACATTTTATTTTTTTCTTGCATATCTTTACGTCTACATTTAATTTTGTATAAATGTTTATACTATTTAAGTTGAATCGTAAAGACAAAGAGATTCGAAGAGAAAAGAACTTCTCGTAAAATGTTTCTGTTACTATAAACACAATTGATCTTATGATCTGAGAAAGTAAGTACGTTGTTCTAATCGTAAACACGAGTGAAACATTTAGGAAACGTTACAGAACGTCTTTTATCTCGGTATCGTTAAATAAATCCTCGAACGACCGACGCCTTGTTAGAATAAATTACTCGACAATAGTATAGTTACGTAACAGCCTGACTAATTATCGGTCATTACGAGAAGCTGGTGGCGCGTTCTTCGTTGCGTCAGTAGCCTATTTGCACGATCTCTAGCAGACTCGTATAGAAAAGAAATTTTAATGAACCACGAGTGAGACAGCAGGAGATGGAAAGATAGATCGTGAGGTTCGAGGACGATAAAGAAGGTACACCTGTTCTTCTTCACAAAGATACGCTGTTCCTTTTTATCGCGTATGACTCTCGAAATTAGATCTGACGATGACGCTGAATTTTTTTTACAACATATTCGTTCTACGAAGTCAAAAGTCAACTTTTTTGTCGTAATAAAGAAAAAAGATCGATCGATACAGTCGAATACATATTTCTACGCTTTTATCGAAACACCAACTTTCGATTTTTCGAATGTCCATTAATTAATTTGAAAAGAAAAAAATTTATCTCGTGGTTTTTATAAACAAAAAAGCCGTGAATATTTACATTCGAAATTGAAAAGCGCATCGTGGGTCATTTGATTCGCGAAACTCGTTTTATTCGTGACATTCGATTCGACAATGTCAGGGCTATCATGTTGTGTTATCCGACGCAGTCGCAATCAACGAGACGTGACGGAGATTTCATAACGAACGCAACATCATCGTTTTATACAATCTCGAAGATTTCCTCTTGATGGTAACATTTCGTTAGACTTTACTCAACTGAATTTTTTATTTTCCTCGTTGGTTTTCTGTCATTGCAATGACCTCGAAGATCGAATTACAACGATAGAATCGGATCGAGATCGTAGAACAACCGCAACGATCACAATCGCGTCATCTCTTTGCGCACTCGTTTGTCTTGTACTTACACATACATATAATACACATGTATATAATACTCGGGAGTATTACGCGAAATAGTCGATTATGTCGGAATAATAAGGATGGATCTATATCGGAGCCATAGTATATGTACATACTTTCGGAAAGTAGGACAATTCGTTTAATGAAAGCTGTAGGTTGATTAACGTTCGTTAGTCTGGAGAACAGGAACGTCGATGATCTAATCGTCGTTAATCGATCTTTTCCTGTTGATTTCTGTCGTAATATGATTATTTAGAAATTAACGAGGATACTATTTGGAAGATTAAATCTGTCTAGCTTTATTGGATTTATTGGAATGGCTACATCTTAAGAAATTTTCTACAAAAAAATGCTATTTTTTTAGCTTCATAAAAACTATTTAGAAATAAATTTTTAATTTATAAATGCAATACGTTAAGTGGAAAATTTTACGACGAACTTCGATCCACGTATTATCTTTAACATTGAAATTAAATCATGACAAGTTCGAAATGTAGTCGACTAGATCGAGAAGAAATTTCTACTTGTATATATTATCGAACGGTCTCGATGGCACGCGATGCCGGTCACGAAATTTATTCCACGAGCGTTACCACGGAGCGACCGCATAGTTTTCGAGTACGATATCTTGTGTCCCCTCGTTACAACTCCTACTATAACTCAACATTCTTAGAGAAATAAGTACGAGAATTCGTCTAAATAATTTTCTTTTTCTCTTTCTTTTTTTCTTTTATCTTCTGTTTCATTAAGATACCGTCTTAGTTGCGCATGCTTGCAATGGACTTTCTTCGACTGTAATTATACGGCACGTTGGTGGATATATACGTACATCTGATGATCCTTCTCATCATATAAAAATATTCTATTACATTAATCATCGTTGATACAACATTCGAAAGTAAAAGAACTGCGTGCCGGGAAAATCTTGGTAAATGATTTTGTAGAAAACGCATGCCTTCAATCTTTTAATTTCCACGAATTCGAAATGAGCAACGAGGTTGGTAACTTCATCTTCTTCTTCTTTTTCTTCTTCATCTTTCTAGCTGCTTTCACTGATAATATACATACGTATGCGTATACGTAAATGATTTTGTAGAAAACGCATGCCTTTAATATTTTAATTTCCACGAATTCGAAATGAGCAACGAGGTTGTAACTTCTTCTTTTTCTTTATATTTCTGGCTGCTTTCACTGGTAATGTATGTAAAATCAAAGTAGGTATATACGTATCTACGCGTCGACGATTTCATGGAGCATTTATGATTTGTTACGGACGGTCACGCGAGCTCGAGCATGATCGAAGGGCAGGTATAATCAGATCGAGATAAGAAATTGTGTATGATTTCGTACTTTTGAGATTTCCCGTGAAGATAATGAATTTTTTCGATCGATTCGAAAAAGTTGTCCCCCAACGAGAGTTGAGTTTTCGTTACAAAATTACAATAAATTTGGTTGTGCGAAAAAAACGTACCTACCTTTCGTGAGAGCACCACCTATTCCGGAAGGAATTACGCTACTTTCGAGACAAGTATCTTACTTAAACGAAAGTATTGTGTACGCCCGAAGGACGCACGCTACGTCGGTCGCTTCGTAAGTCCCTTTCTAAGGCTTCTTTCTTCTTCTTTACTTCTACTCTACGTTATATCCTCTCTAATCAAGTTCTCCACAATTTGAAACAGGTAGATACTTGAACGAGCACGAGAAGGACGTGTTCTCATTTCGTGATTTTTATCAGAAGACTATTTTATTAGATCAGAATAATATAAGACCTAGTTTTCGAGCATTTATAATATAAATTATTAATCCCAAGATGTGCGATAACGTGTGTGCATTATACGCTTACTTATTACGATAAAGCGTGCAGTGTGCTCAATAATTATTTACTTTCGCTATAAAATATTGTATTGGTCAATATATTACATTTTGCTTATTTAGATATAAAGTGCTTTAGTATTTATGACATTATTTTTAGACCGATCCAATATATCGATTATACTTAAAATTATTTGAAAATTAAAATAGAAAGACTTCGAGGAAATCATTTTTTCTCTTTACATATTTATAGCTTATATAATTTATATAATGGAATTTTTCGAAACTCGTGTATATACAATCCAGAAGAGATTATAAAGTTCCAAGAATTCTTGCTGCCTTAATGACACGGTCGATACGATCGATAATGATTTCTCATCGTGAAAGAAAGATAAAAGGAAAAAGAAAAATAAGAATGAAGCGTTCCGCGCGTAGCAGCATAGAAATTTTCCTTCTCGCGATCCCTGTCCGATATTCTCGAAGCGGAACGCGCGAGAAGGCGCGAGCAGGTGCAACTGTTGGGCGGTCGCACGTGCTCCGAAAGAGATGGTGGCCGAGCGTGTGCTTTCTGCTCCTCGCGAGAGTCGAGTATGAGATACGAATATCGTGCTGTTCCAGAGCAGTGATTCCGGTCAGCCGGAATAGCGGTACTCGCTCGGCCGTGTGTCTTCGTCTCGAATTATGTTGCTTCCCGCGGAGAGCCTGAGCGCATGCGCTTTCTGTCGCGAAAGCGGAAGAAGAAAACTATTACGATGAGTACTACGCATACTCCTTTCTTTCTTTTTTTTTTTTCTACGAACCTTATCTCTCATTCTATTATTTATTTATTTTTTTTTCGTTCTCTTACAAAACAGAATATTTTTCGATAGTTGCGAGCTCGTTGTTAATGCGGTACATATTGAAAAAAAAGGAAGATAGAAATTAAGGACGAAACGTTACAATTTCTTAAAGAATCTTTTTATGCCTCAAGAAATTTCTATTTTTCGTTCATTATCTGTCAACTTGTCGATTTAATGAAACACGTTGACACCAGATTCCTGCGTCTCGATATAGGAAAGATTCTATAAAAGAAGTAACTTCCGTCTTAGATAAAAAATCTCAGTAATATATATATATATATATATCTGAGACGTTTCTACATGAGATACGGATCTATATATATATACAATTTCAAACATATTAATTATGTTTTTACAAGATTTAATCGATTATTGTCTACAATCGCAGACGAAGTTGGAGGTTCTTTCTCGTGATCAATATCGTAGCACCGATACTGAAGCTTCTCTCTACGCTTGTCTCTAACTCACGAATACGTTTCATGAGGAACGTGCAAGCAGTGCAGTTCGGAACATCGACGAGTTAACAGGCATGCTAGAGACTCTCTCGTAGCAGCTGCATCGAGAGTTACTCGCTCAAGGCATGTGCTGCTGTTGCTGCTGCTGCGCCGAGTAACGGCTAATTGGCCACCTTTCCTCTCTCGAAGCGAGAACGAGAAAGAAAGAGAGAGAAAGAGAAAGAGAAAGAGAAAGAGAGAGAGAAAGAGAGAGAGAAAGAAAAAGAGAGAAAGAGAGAAGAGAGCTATCCCTCTCTCCTTTCCTTTCCTCTATCTTTTTCTCTCCCTTTCTCGCGGCGCCTTCTCCCTCTGTACGTCGGCCGACTCGTGCCAGTTTTGTTCGTCCTGTCGCGCGAGTTAAACCGAGTGCAGAGCTCGAGAAAACGGCGCTGATATAAGCTTCACGATCCTCGAGACATCTTTCACGCTACGTGCCTAAATTATGGACCCTCGGCGTCGTCCTCCTCGGCCACGTTGTCGTTGTCGTCGTTGTTCTTGCCTTCGTCGTGGATAGAGAGTGAAGAAGAAAATTCTAAAGTTTCTATTATCCTTCTTCGTTCACACGTAAGTCCTCTTTGTCTTTCCTTTATTCGCAACAATTTCGTATACGTCCTTTTTAACGTTTTTCCTGTGATTTCGTAAATTTATGTGCACATTTTCTTCGTACGCTCATCTATCTCAATCTTATCGCCCAGTTAATAATTTTAATACTTGGAATTTCTATGAAAATTTTTTTTGCATCTGAAACATCTCTCTCTCTCTCTCTCTCTCTCTCTCTCTCTCTACCTTCTTTTCTTTCATTCTTTCTCTTTTTCTACGAAACTATCTATGATTCCTTCTGCGAACTTCGTGGTATCGACCTCGAATCCTCGACGCGTGACCGCAACTTTTTATCGATCCTTTAATCATACGTGAGTATGTATTTCCAGTCAAGGTTACTATCCCGCGAACACGCATTGCTTCTTAAACAAACTACAAAGAGACTTTTTACGAGAAGCAAAACAGACCTCTTCTTCTTCTTCTTCTTCCTCTTCTTCTTTTACTTCTTCTTCTTACTGTGATTATTACACTCTTTCTATGGAACACTTTCCAATATATTTACGACGGCGATGGATTCTCGCAAAAGTCATTAAGCTAACATTTCTTCTACGGTGAAACTTTCCAAATCGATTTTTCGAAGCATTCCCGCGAGTTTCATGGATTTATTACGAGCGGAGTGAAAAATAATTGACGAGCATCTTGTCTCTAAAGAAAATACTGTCGATACCACTTACTGCGATCTAATCGTTTGGAAAACGAGAAGGTCCTACGAGATGGCGAGCATGCAAGAGACCTATTCGATTTTAATTGTTGTGTCGAACAGAAAACTCGTGCCGGTTTAACGAGGGAAGTACGACGAACAAATACTTCGATCTGCAAATCTAATCGGTCGGATAATACCGAGTTTTACCCGTTTCCCTCGTAAACGTAGTTTTCGTTAAGAGGGAACTTTTTTCCTGGTCATCCATTTACTTCTCTATTCGTCTAATGCGTATGTATTATGTGTGTATTATGTGTATACGTCCATGTATCTGCCAGCCTCGAGCACGTAACACGCTCTAACCGCTCTGCCCCACGTACTGACCTTCGGTCACGGAACGGAAATATAGTAGAAACATTTTTCTCATCTAATATTCTACCTTCGTACGACGATAAGATCGCGCGATCATGCCTTTCCTTTCTACGAACTCGTGACTTATCTCACTTATAGAGTGCAAGAATACTCATTTCTTCGATATCACCTTGTCATATTCTTTATCTATACGTCAAGAAGATTGTCTCTTCAATTATTTCAATTATGTTTTAGGTCTCCGCGCGTAGGAGGACCCCTCTCGCAATCATTAGCGATGATTCCACCGACTATGCATGGTCACGAATTCAACCAACCCTTGTCGAGGGTTGTTATGGTCCGTAAAACGGATCAGAGAACCTTCAGTAAGGGTCGGCGAGGTGGGGAACCTCTTTTGGAAACTGTCACCAGGGAAACCGTCGAGTTGTTCAACGGTGGCAGAGCTGAAAGAAAATACACTTCGGAAACGAGAGACATCGTCACGCCAAAGTCAAACAGGTTGGTTGATGCGTTCACAGAATTCTTCTCTGCAAGGAATAAAATTGCGAAAGAGTAAACAGAGGTGGCACGATGACGATCAACGTATAAAAAGGATATTATGTAACGAATTAATCGGCGGTAAATCGTACTCGATCAAAGTCCGGAACGATGTCATGCTATTTTGTATATAATAAAGAAGAAAATTAGACGAGAGTTGGCATGTATGTATATGTAATTGTTACCATAAGATTGCTCGATATCGCATTGTGAGAAACGTTCGTAATATGCACGAAATTCGAACGACGTTTCTTCTATGTATATCCTAGTACCGGAAACTCGTTACATGCGTTTCAGTAGGCAAAGATTTATACGTCGTAAAGTTGTAGTCGGTAATTTCACGTTGTATCCTTTTCCCTTTATAAATGTGTTTATATATCACAGTGAGGCTAGAGATGAGAGATAGAGATGAAAATTAGACGAGAGAAAGAGAGAGAGAGAGAGAGAGAGAGAGAGAGAAAGAGAAAGAGAGAAGAGAGGTTCCGAGAGAAACTACGACCTCGTACATGTGTGTTGTCAATTATAGGACGTATCTTTCGCCAAGGTGAATATATTCTTTTACAGAGGTCACACTTCGATACACTTTATTACGAATTTCTCTCGAGACGCCTCTTCAGATGTCAGAAAAACATATAACGTAAGTTAAAAGATGAACGTTTGTGTACATCGTAAATCGTTACCCTTGCGTAGTATGCCCTCGCTCAGCGTCAGTGGAACGAAAAAGAAGGTGGTCGGCTTTGTCGACCAGCTGTCGCCCGAAAGGTACTCACCTATGGTGCAGACTTGCAGTCAAGCCAAATTCCAATTCCAGTGAAGCGAGAAAGTATATGACTGATTTATAGCTTTATAGCGAGTCCTTCTCTGGCATCCTTGCAACGCTTCTCGCAACTTCACTAGAATCGGTAGTGGTTTTACTTTCCGTAGTACAAGCGACCTTTTTTTTTTCTTTATGTTATAGACGTGCTGTACTAAGAGTGACGGCTGAAAATTTCTCTTCGTATATAAACGTTGAAACTAAAACGATACTTCAATATTTATTTGCGATTACTTTGCTACAAGCTATACTTTCGTACGTTTAACTACGAACGCTTTCCCTTTTAATGTTTCTTTTTTCTTTTATTTATTTTTTCTTTCTAATACTTTCATATGAGCCTTCGTGAATTGACTGCTCATACGTAATGCGCTTTATGTCGTTAACGAAAGGGAATTGAATGTATTAAATAACATAGCTTCGCGTTCCCACGACCATCCAGTTCTAAAGACCGTGTGAGACTAACGCTTGCTTATTTAGAAGACATCGCTCAGACGGTTTGTTTATAGTTTTACAAAGGACGTAACGTAAACAAAGGAATCGGGCGACTTACGTGGAAAATATGTTTCAATGACAACAGAGATTCTTCGATTTTATATATTCGAAAAAAATGTGCATAATGTTTCGTATTTCCACGAATTGTTTTTCGAATTGGAATAATAATATTAAATAATATTAAATAATCTCGAGATGGGATCGGGACGGTCGATGAACTGGCGCGGAAGAAAGGTCTTCGGTGACGACCATGACCGTGGTTAAAGTGCTATGAAGAAGGAAGGAAAGGCTCGTAGGGAAGGAGGAAGTAAAAGCGTCGATCGTAAAAGCGTGTTGAACAACATGGACGAAGAGAGTACGAGAGACTTCTCGTAATTCTCGAGGAACGACGTGTCCTCCACCGCCTCGTTGTCGTACATTGAAATTTTCAGCTTTCTCTCCGCTTCTTAAACGCGACATTATCCCTGCTGAATACTAATACTACGATTTTATTGTTTGTCGTGGCACTACGAGATCGCTAATGTTTTTTACGTAACGAAAGTACAGTTCGATATGGCTTTCGTAAGAGAATCGAACGATTCTTAGGGAAATGATTGCTTTTATAAACGGAAATAGATAGATATGTACGATGTAAAATAAACTACTTGCAAGTAGAAGCGGTATTCAGCTTGGCCGATTAGCCGGAAAATAGATTAGAAATACCATTAGATAGCACATTAGATATCCTCGTCATAAATTGCTTCGACCCATTCCGCATGTCGTAATAACTACTTGCGCGATCCGCAAGATCAAGATCGACCGACCTCGCGCGCTTTCTTCGATCATTTGCCTTCTTGTATGCTTCCTCGTATACGTTGTAATGCTTACATCTCGCTCTCATTACTTTTCATTCATACATTTTTCAATATTCTTTGAATTTCTCTTCGTATTTAGGACGATCTTTAATTAATTAGATATCCGACGTATTCGATAGATCGCTTTAAACGAGCCTTAAAGCAAATTAAAAAATAAATGAACTTGTAAAGATTATTTTCATAAAATTTTTTAACGCTTCAAATTAATTTTTTGCATAAAAAAAAGAAAAGAAATATTATTCAAAATACTTATTCACGCTGAACGTCACATCTCTTCTTTCACGCTCGATGAAAATGAGCTTCGCACATAAGCAGCTTGAACAAAGATTATGGAGTTATTTAAAATTACACAGACGCTCTACTGTATAAAACTGAAAGAGACTCTGTGTTTCTTCATATACCATGTAATCGATGTACTTTCAGGTCGAGGACGGAATCGGTTAGATCCAAATCGCCTTTGACTGCATCGCCAGCATCGCCAGGACCATTGTCGAACTCCTTACACGGCAGTTTTCACGGTAGTTTAGGAAGCGATGGCATGTCATGCAGCAGTGCAAGGTCCTCTTCTGCCTCACCGGATTCTGCGAGATATTCCTCCTCGCAGGTAAAATTATCCATATGTAATTTACATTGAATGTAAAAAGTACTTACATATACTCGTCATAGTTTTTTTTATAACTGTATATTTCTTTGTTGTATTATTTATTTCTTTCTAAAAAAGTTATACATATATACATATATGTATGTATATCATTATAATTTTTACGTATATTAGCTATAATAAAAAGTATAAAATAAGTAAATAATCTATAGGAATAAATCATTCAATAGATTTTCCAAAACTGATGCATATAAAGTATTCGTATATGTAGGAACATCTTGCAATTTGTTCTTTTTTAGTAAGAATAACTTTGTTTCCAAATTTGACAGAATCATTAATTTTCATTGTTTTTCACGTATTCGAACTTTTCCCTTTTTTATTTGTCCAAGAATTAGTATTAGCAAATTATATTTTATAACTATTACTTATTTTATACGTCTTTTTTTTTTAAACGTTTGACAGCTCAGATACGTAAGAATTATATAATACAACAAAGAAATATGTATGTATAAAAAATTATAAAAAATAATTACACAAATACTTATTACCCTTGCTTATCTATCTGTAACTATCTTCGAACATAAATATAATCTCTCATCGAATCGTGAGAATGTCCATGGAGAGACAGTTCTAGAAACTGTTCTTAGGTAACCGTTCGCTTCGATCCAATCAATGAGTGACTGGATTTTAGATCGACTTTGGATCACGATTAAAGATATAGAACCGTAGACATAACGGAAACAAGAAGGCAACGCCGAAGGATTCTCGCACCTCGATTGCTCGCAATTCGCACGCGATGCTAATTGCTATTCAACTAGTCCGCGCTATTTACGTCGGTCCGTTAAGAAGCACGCGACTCCGGTGAGTCGAACCCGAACAAGTTGGTTGCCGCAAGATTTGCATTCGAAGGCGTTTAACACGTTGACATGTGAGAAAGAAAGCAGACAGGATGAATGCTTCTTACCATTCGTCTATGACTCACTTACTTCTCAAGAGATTTTTTTTATTTCTAATGCTCGCGATTTTCTTTCTTTCTCTCTCTTTCCTTCTCTTTATTTTTCTCTTTCATTCTGTCTCTCTCTCTCTCTTTCTCTCTCTCTCTCTCTCCCTCCCTTTCTCTTTTTCTCGGTCTCTATCTGTCTCTCTTTCTCTCACTGTCTGTCTTTGTCTTTCTCATCGACTTGAATTATTACTTCACGATATCGAACTGATCTCTCGTCCGATGACTAATCCTAGTTGCCTTTACCGGTCAACTGCCCATACGTGTATGATCGTGCCCTAAGTACACGTTCATCGTGCCTTTGATTATTGGACGTTTCAAGCACTGTACCGTTGAGCCACTTTTATATATCGTGCGGGTGTTCAGTATTTTGCTGCAAAATCATATTTGATTATGTCTTTATATGTTAGCATCATTCTGTTTGATTCATCTAACGATTGAGATAATTGATTGTTCGAGATGAAAACGAAATCGATGAAAGTACGAAGGTACATCGAGTCATTTGAAGCAATTTAGATATCTGAAATTGATGCAAAATAAAGAATTATTTGAAGCGTGTATTTTGTAATAAAGTAATACAAAAGTTGTTTTTAAAGTTGGTACGATATTATATATGTATATTAATTCTCGTCTTCTCTTAAACTCTATTCAAATCCTGAGAGGGATTCAAAGTAATTTCTACACGCTCGCTCATTTAATAGTTTGAAATCTTTTCGAGGAGCATCGATATCTCGATTGAAAAGAATATCGTTATCGTTTTAAGTCTCGGACATCTGCAACTTCTTTCTTCAACCTCTTCGTAAAAAAGTTCTATAGTTATATAATATTATCTTGATTTCTTGCAGACGTTTTATGTGTCTATTATACAGTGAAGCATTTAAAACGTTTTTACGAGTGAAAGAACTTTGAATCTAGCTGGAATACGTGAGCGGAAAATCTCATAGAAGCAAAAGAATTTATCGATTTTTCGACCGTGATTGGTCGATTAAAAAATGATCGGTCTTCGTTAGAATGATGGGAAATCGTTGCAATCTGTTAGCGTTTCTTTTTTCCATTCTATATAAAAAATATCAACATTGATTGCACGTGTATATAATTAAATTTCTTCTTGAATTTTTTTTGAATAATTATTTTAATTATAATTAAATAGGGTCTTATATTGTATTCCTTAAAAAACAGATCGTTAGATTTTCAGTATGTTCCCTCTCTATGTTATAGATAACAAAGACTGACACGCGTAAACCGTCTGTGCGTAGATCAGGACCTCCCAAGGAATTCATCAATATGTGCCTGGAAACACACAATTACTACCGGGTGCGACACGGTGTACCACCTTTGCGACTTAGCAAACAGGTAATTATCGATCGATCGGTAAGATCGAAACTTTCATAATCGTTATAAATTTATGAAATTTTCAGTTGTGCAAGACCAGTCAAGATTGGGCTAATATTCTGGCAGCCAAGGGTAGATTGGAGCATAGGGCAAATATAGATTACGGAGAGAACCTTTATTGCATGTGGAGTTCCAATCCAAAGACCGTCGTTGGTGGTGACGAGCCTGTAAACGAATGGTATGTTCCCTGATAATAAATCTTCTTCCATTTTTTACATTGTAACCTTTGTCCTTCAGGTATGCCGAGGAAGCTTTACATCAGTATGGTAAGGAACCTACTACTTTGAAAACCGGTCATTTTACACAAGTTGTATGGAGAGACAGTACCGAGTTAGGTGTCGGCATGGCGAGAAACAGAAACGGAGAGGTCTATGTAGTATGTAACTACAATCCAGCTGGTAACTTCTTAGGCAGCTTTACGGATAACGTCCTTCCATCTGGTAGTACTAGTCCGAGTAAAAGGATATCCTTTTCAAAGAGTCAATATACTCTCGACGAACAGGCCTGGCAACAAGAGGCCTTGTTAGTTCACAATGAATACAGAAGGAGGCATCGTGTACCTGACTTAAGGTTAAGTCCTGAGTTAACGGTAGCTGCAAAGGTACCTTAATTCTTTCTCGTAATTCAATCAACATATTTGATTTCATTGATAATCAATTTTTCATTCGGTTTTATTCAGGCATGGGCCAACACACTATTGAACACGAATAAATTGATACCACAATCTTCCTCACCGTATGGAGAAAACATATACTCTATGCAATGTTCCGATCCTAAATTGGTCGTGTCGGCTCGAGAAGTTGTGTCGAAGTGGTATTCCGAGAAAAAGGAACATAAATTTGGTACGGAACCGAAGATCCTTAATACCTGTACGTATGAAATTTCTAAATGACTTGATAATCGTATAAGAAAAAATTAGCACCCGCAATTTCTTCTTTTTTTTTTCGTTAGGTCACTTCACGCAAATCATATGGAAAAACACGACGGAAATGGGCATAGCTATGGCAAAAAGAGATGGAACGTGCGTCGTGGTCGCGTGTTATCATCCAAGGGGTAATATCGTTGGACAGTTCACGGAGAACGTTCCTAAACTTGTAAAGAACGTCTAGTCCGCGCGCGCGCTCGCCGGATCAACACTTCTGTCGATAATGTATTTAAAGGCTGTATTTATACATCGTGCATAGAGATGACAATACGCATAATTATGTATATAACACACGTGTGTGCATATACGTAGAATAAACATTCCACGTACACTATTATATTTGATCCTTCTCGTTTAGTTTTCTATCCGAGTTACGAGAGAAGGAATACGAAGAATTTTATTGGTCATATCTAAACGACACGAACGTTTGTTCCTTTGCTTTATAATAATTTATTCATAATAAATTTACACTCGCATCGCGTTGCAACACATTGCATGTATATATATAGTTTACATTCTTTCTCCGTTTTTTTTTTCCATTTATTATTTTACATTACGTACATCCGTTTACAATCTTGTTTGTTAATGGTCGAGGAATGCTTAATTGCTTAAATTCTAATTGTAAGAACATGTTCGTCTATGTAGTAGTCGTGCGTTCGAAATAAGGTCGTCGAGATACGCCAGATTCTTTTGTTCTATACTCTCTCTCTCTCTCTCTCTCTCTCTCTCTCTCTCTCTCTCTCTCTTTTTCTTTTCTTTTATTATTTTTTTTTTTTTTTTGAAGTGAGAACAAAATTTGTGCAGTGCTCAGTGCGAAAAGAATTGTCTGTCATGCTTACGAAAGAAAAGAGATACAAGAGTACTTCTGAGATTCGGTAAATGAAAATGTAATACAATAGAATTTACAAATATTATACACGGACTAAGTATTAGAAATTGTGAGAAATTTGTGCTTCGATTCTGATGATTTTTTCGTTAAATAGAAAGTCGCGATATCGTTGTTCACAAGACGCGAACTTGTTTTCCACATTTTGGCAAAGATCGTATCGTTAGATCGAGAAGAAATGAACAAATGCAAAAAGGCTAAGAAATAGAAATTGGTCATCAGCCGTTCATAAACGTATAGTCGACCATCCGATGAGATTGAAAATATTTCGTTTAACCCTTAAAGTCTATAATGGCTAAAGTTTTACTTCAAGAAGAAAAGAAGTATGGAGTAAATGCACAAAGTGCAAAAAAAAATATTTGTTTGCCGTAATCATGGCTATGTATCACGGCAAACGCTGCACAAATTACTTTAGATGATTTTCATCTAATATTAGATGATAATAAAAACAATTGCATTTGTTTTTGTTTTTGATTGATATTAACTTTATAAAATAACAAATAATATACTTCGATGACATTTAAAAAATATATATAAATATAATAAATAGCATTAACGCGATTTTTGTCATTAGAGCTTTTAAGGGTTAAATTTGTCCTAAATAAGGAATCATCACATTTTACCAATCTTGGACTATCTTCGTATAGCTACATTCATCTTTGTTGAATATATTTTATTTTTTATCATAAAATGTTAAGATTTATCTTAGGATGAATATTGTAAGTATACGAAGACATCGAGCTTATTAGAACAAGCGATAATACCTTCTCTTCTTTCTTTATAATTTTGTATACATTTGAATTACTTAAGTTATAAATTACTAGAAAAAACACATTCGAAGTTTCCCCATTCAGGACATCGTTTGGGCGGTCGTCCTCCACAGCATAAAATTCTTTCAACTATTCGTACCAATTAAACTACGAAGATTCAGGTCATATGTTTGTAAGATGATCCTATCGTCTAGATATATAACCAACTATATACATCTTTGAACTACCACTCGTATCGCTACCGTGACAACGAATTATGGTATGCGGACAAATTTTGTAATTTATTTTTTCAGTACTCAGTTATTCCTCCATAATAATCTCTACACTTTCTAGAGGGAAGTAAAATATTCGATATCGTCGTTCGCTCGTCATTTTTCTGTTTTTGCATACCGAGAGGTCGATCGTAATAATTCTTTAAAAAGATTTATATCTATTTTAAATCAATGTAAGTATCGAGAAGTAGAAGGTAAAACATGACAATCGATTTTTTTCCGAGAAAATCGAGCTACGCGCGAGTAGTCAAGCGATAAATGTTTATTCGAGCGAGGAAAGAAAAGAAAAATAACTATTTCATTTGTACTCTGTTAACGATCGACAATAAATGTTAACTCAAATGAGTTCCAATAGAGATTTTAGAGTTAAATCTTTTTATACCCTTAATTCGTCCGGTCGATAACATCAAACAGTTTTTTTTCGATTCCTCGTACTCATCGGCGACTATTTTAAATATGCTCTTCGGAAAAAATATATGAGACTCCGCGAATATTTTCTTAACGCGTTAACGTCAAGATGAAGTCGCATGAATTTCTCGAATTTTTTTATTCGAGCTTTTATGATTTAGGACATAGAAAATTACCTCCTACTGAAAAATACCTCACGCATGTGCTATATACCTATACGTTATATATATATACAAAACGCTACCGAGTCTTCGTCGTTCTAACGAAGATAATCCATATTTGTTCTTAATAATCAACACTCTTCGTTCTATATTACGAGAAAAATGTACCGAGCGAATGTGAGAAAAGCGAATATAAGAAGAGATCGAGGAAACGACTTACAAGAATATTTAAAATTACTTCAACGCCGATTTCTATCAAATTAAAAGTTCGTTCGCCGATCGAAACCAAGATCGCATTCTACCAATAATAAAACTATAGTGTTGAACATTTTTTTCTTTCAATAAGATGACTAATCAAAGATTCATGAAACAATGCGATAATTCAAAGTGCATACCTCTGTTATAGGAATTAGTATGATCATTGCTCTAGGATAAAATATTGTCTATTGTATGCATGACATTAAAAAGAGACAAAGAGAAAGTTGTATAAAGTAAGGTCATTAATAAGTTATTTTGATTTTCCTGTGAAATTCGTCTTGCTGTAAGATACAATAAAATTGATAATAGTAATTGGTAAGAATTATCGCATTTGAGGCAAATACGAGACGAACTAATTCGACTGATTGAAATCGTAGCGTCGTTAATGGCAGGGCTAGTAAAAGCAATTTCCAAGCAATATGTAAATACGTATCACGCGAAGGATGACGATTTGGTCGAAAAAACGTGTAAATTGGTCAACGAACGATCGCATTTGGCTCGAAACGCCGAGAATTTGGCGCTGAAAAAGTCAAAAAATAGACTCTTAAGACATTTCAGGATTGGCATGGATTCCGAAATAACTAATAAAACGGATTGTCCAAATAAAGCAGGAACGTCTTTGCCCTTTTGCTAACGCTAAATAATTTTTTATGGATGAGTATCCATAAAATTTATCATTTTGCAATATGCATTATAATTTACTATGGAATTAATACAAGAGATGAAGAAACATTTGTATTGTTCACATTAGGATTGAATTTCCTTTCATATCGATCGAATCGTTCGTACAATTTCGGATCAGATTTGAAAATAGAAACTTTGCTAATGAAAAGCATCTTTCCGAATCCTGTTGAAACTTTAATTTTTACGTATCTTAAGCATCTACGCCTCTTCTACTCGGTTTTTTTGGTTTTAATATACCTACGTATAGTACGATGACTTTTTCGAATGTCATTGTTGACTGATATGATTAGAATGGTCATAGTTTTATATTTATAATCATATATATATATGTATATATATATTCTTTTATATTTATAATTATATATATATATATACTCTGTTTTGTATATATATGTTCTTATGTGTAGAATATATATATATACATACATATTCTTTTGTATTTTGTATACTCTCACCGTAAATTCTCCTAGTATAAAATTATTTGGAATTTCTCTAAGCGGATATTCACGTTAATATCCTTTGTTTTTTGAAGTCGAGAATGTACCAAATTGATCAGGTAAAATCTATCTAATTCGGATTTCTTTCTTTCTTTTTCGAATTTACTATCTCGCATATACGGAAAACTATAAATCACTTCTAATAAAATTAGTAATAATTTGTTGAATATATCAAGTCCCTTTCGTCAAGTCCCTTTGCTGTACTTAAGAAATTCCAAATTAGATATTTGTCACCGATCGAAAGGTTTAACTTTTCAAATAATGAATAAATCACGTTAATATTCTTTGGTTCTTTCTAGTTACGAGCCTGACACACATATATATGTATATTATATATATATATATATATATATATATATATATATCATTTGCTCTGAACGTCGTATCACGTTGACCATTTACGATTGACAGAAAGATATCTCGTTTCGCCAATCACATTACTATGCAAACAACTGTTTGTAAGTATATAGTTTGTGATGACAGTAGTAAATCGTTCACAAAAATGTCTTCTTTCGACAATTATGAATATATATCTTGTTTTACTGAACACATACCAAATATTTAATGAAAAGATGAAGTTACATCTTTGATCGTAATATCGTTTGTTAAGAAAACAAACAAAAAAAAAGAGTAATAAAATGTGTCGAATTAAAAAATTAGTCCCAACGAGATAATGCAACGTATACGAAAGTATAGTATATCACAGTTTGTAATTCGCTTCGAGTAACTGTAAGGAAATATTACTGCATCATAGGAGTATCTACTTGGGTTCGTCTACGTTCTATTCGGATTAGGAAGACGATGGAAAAGTCGCAATGCGGTTTGCACATTTTCCATCGCAATTCCAAGCCGTTTGAGTGAATCGGGTGCTTCCACCGGTTCATTACGGGCAAGCACGCTACGCTCGCTAACGATGTACGATTCTAATACCTAATGTGGGAACGCTAGAGCCATTTGTTTCGCACTACGCCAGAGAGTCTGCGTCCCCACATAAGGTTATATCATACTATCGTCCCCTGTATGTGCTGTGGATCCTGCGTGGCAGCTTGAATTTGCGGCGATTGAGGTGATTGCACCATAGGACTCTGAAGAGTAGACGGATCGTATAGGCCGCCCAAGGAACTGCAGAGTCCTGGAGCTAGCGTCGGTCCGAATCCAACTCCAACGCCAAGACTCGGCATGGATGGGAGACCGATGTCGAGTATGCCCGTATTACTAGCACCACCACCACCCAAAGAACCTTCCTCGGGTGGCGTCACTTCCAAACCGATGG
Source organism: Vespula pensylvanica (assembly GCF_014466175.1). Taxonomy (NCBI): domain Eukaryota; kingdom Metazoa; phylum Arthropoda; class Insecta; order Hymenoptera; family Vespidae; genus Vespula; species Vespula pensylvanica. Next base: position 3,651,649 of record NC_057694.1, read on the forward strand.
ATCCATTCAGCGCGATCTTTATAGGATTATGATTGGTGGGATGCGAGAGAGCGCCCAGCCCGATGTCTTCTAGACTGCTCTTCCTCCTTGAGACCGTCAGTCCTTGTCTCAAGGAGTTGCTACGTCGCAACAGAATGTCGTCGACGACTCTCAGGGAATTTGAACGGCCTCGAAGCGTACCGGCAACGGTAGGACTGTCGGGAAGAGACAAAGAGTTCGATTTGGTGGTACCTAATGGCGGTGCTCTGGCCAAGCCTATGGCTGAACCTCGACGGCTACCCGGACCACCGGTAAATCCAGCCGAGGCGACGGTTGCGTTCATCTGCGAGACTAGCTGAGCCGAGCAAAAGCTGATGTTGCTCTTACGCCGTGAGTTGTGACGCTCGAAGGTCTTCTGGGCTGAGAACGGACTTGGCCTCACGAGATAGACTATGTCGCCCTCCTCCAGTTTTAGGTCGCAGCTCGGATTGATGATAACGTAGGACAGGTTGTTCCGTTTCTCCGAGACGTCGTCGTAGTCCGCAACTGGTAGGTTCAGTGATTCCATTCTCGAACGTACCAGGTTTGCGATTTCAGCCCTCTCGATCTGTTGAGCATGGTTGTCGCGTGCCTCGTCGCCGAGACTCACCGAATACTAATGCCAGGAGAAGACAAGAGCGACACGTTAAGTTCTTTTCTTTTCTTAAATTCGATGATAACTTAAAAGCGATCCGTGCGATACGTCGACGGTAACCGACGCTGCATTGCTTCATCGCTCGTCGCGGCATCGATCACCGTTCCGATGGTATCAACGAAAGAGCAAAGTTGAGTAATTTGCAGCGGTTCAGTCGAAGCGACTTTGTGCATGCACCATTTCTGTGCCCCATGAATACGCTGGGAAACAAGGCAGATCGAGCGATAGTGAGACAAAGAGCTGTACAAGGAAAAATTATTAAAAGACGAAAAATAAGAAGAAGAAAAAGAAGAAGAAGAGAAGACCAAAAATAAAGAGGTGCAGGAATAAGAGGAAGAGAAGGTGACAGTGGAAAAGGAAAAGTGTGAAATAGAGAGAGAGAGAGAGAGAGAAATCAAACGAAAATCGTAAATTTAATAGAACACGAGATTGGAGGGAAACGTTAGGAACAAAGAACAGCGAACAGGCAATTTCTCGACACTGTACTCACGGCTGAAGTACCCTTGTCACGGGTGGAGCAATTTGCAAGGCATGATGCTGCCGCCGAATGACGCACCTTGTACGTCACGCCGACGCCGGCGTCGCTCTCTGCGTCTGAGTCGCCCTGCCAAAATGACAAGCAAGACTACTCTTACTGAACAAACGATTCGCCGTCACCAACTTTCGCTCTTCAGCCTCGGTTGTATCGTTCGTTTTTCATTCTCTTTGTCATTTCTTTTCTGACAAGGCACACCTTGCCTATCACTTTTCTTCTTTTACTTTTACGTTAGTGATTAGCTCTATGTTACGTCTAATCGCCTCCGACTAATTTTTATTCATTTTGCCACTTCCGTAGCATATATATATACACTATACACACACACACACACACACACACACACACACACACACGATGTATGTACGTTCATACGAATACATTTTTATCAACTTCGATGATATTATTTACTACGTCTCGTACTAGGCTTAGCTTTCGATCAAGCTACACTACGTTATTGATCGTGCGCCTATCTCGATTAGCGATCTAACCATTTTTTATCTTGAAAGCTTTGTAAATACATCGAGACTGCCGCCGTTCGACGTTATCCGTTCCGCTAATGTCAATGCAGAAAAAAAAATATATCGACAGAAGAAAGCGTACTACATAATCGTACTAATTTCTAAAACACGATGCAGGATTTCGTTGATAAGAAAAGAAGAATATGCTGGAGAAATCGGAGGACGTGCTTCGAGCATCGGTTTGTCAAGATGCGAGGTTACAATCGCATTATCCTTTTTCTCCTTTTTATCTCTCTTTTCGGAAAGTTGCACAAATAAGACGGATAATCGGGAAAAAATGAGGAGAACGAGAGAGCGAGAGCACGATCATGCGCTACTCACAGCTGCCATTTAACGAGTTTTATCGTATCCTTCGAATGGTTACAAAAAATTAACCATTCTTAAGAATGTCTATACTAAAGAATGTTTTACTCACGTGCGAAGTATCCGATACTGTTGTGTCCTGCGTTCTGTAAATACCAATTGGAATCTCGCAGGTAGTTGAGCAAAGCTTTTGGTATAATCTGCCGTAGGTTCGTATCCACATGTCGTCCTTTGTTATTCTCATCTATAGAAATATGTTTCTTTGTGAGTTGGACACCCTATGATGTTGTTGCTTAATAGGAAACATCGAGAAAATTGAGATAATCTCCTGATTCTTTTACCGACGTTAGAAATCCAGATCCAGGGGCCTGATCGACCCCAAGCAGCAATCTTACAAATGTTATTACATAATCCTTGACAAAAGCTTGATAGAGGAGCGTGTCGAGCATTGAGGCGCTGAAGACACTACCAGCGGCAAATGGCAACCGGAACATATACGATATGTGAGATCCCCTTTCCTTTTCTCTCTGTTAAAAATATATAATAATTTTGTTCACAAATACATTCTACCATCTGATCGTAAATTTTGATCTATCCTACGTCCATAAAATTCTAAACTAATCTCGTTCTCCACACGTGCATATTCATTTGTTCTTTCTTTGTAATAATTATGCTTACTTTGTTTCCAACTTTTTTCCTTAATTGATTTAGTTTTGGTATATTCTTAAAAAATAATATATTAATTGCAGGCTTTCGTTATGAGAGAATGTGGTGTCGCGTGAAAAGGATCTTCGTAATAATCTCATGAAAAAAATATGTGTTCTTCGATCGCGAATAAATAATACGCGTTAAGCTAACTACGTTACGTTACGTTAGGTTACGTTAATAATAAATAGCAAACGATAAGACGTGAAAGTATAAACACACGTTGAGAGAATGTATAGTTGATCAAACAAGTCTATAAAGTATCTATATTCGTAATCGATATGAATTTGATTCTTTAAAAATTTTTAGTAATGTCAAATATAATATAGATATGACATATAGATCGATGCAATGTATCATGCTTTTTATCTCTAAGAACTTTCATGGATATACTGAAGGAGTGCACTATTTGCAAGGAGACTACGAAGCATTCTAATGATCTCGAGGCACTAATCGTGTTATTAACGTAATCCAACCATTTTGGATAAAACATTTTCCAATGAATTTCCATTAGAAATTTGATTTTATCAACTAGTGCGTTAAGACCTCTTCAGCACTTATGCTTGCTATAATTATCTACTAGCTATCTATTAGCGATGCTCTAGCGATGCCAATCTTAAAGGATCTTTAGCACGTTTTCATCGTTTTCGTTAAATCCACCGAATTGAACCATCAAAGAGAAATTCGTTCGCGATTTTTTTCATAATTTTGCTTAGAAACAAAAGTTTCCCATTTGGCTACAACGTGGCAAAAATAGGTCAGAGAAATATTTTGATAAAAAATGCATGCTTAAAAGAACACTTTGCGCATAACCATCTTTGCCTCGAAGCGCGAGCTAATTGCATTTTTTTGCATCTTTCATGTCATTTATTTTCATGGTAGACGATTTATTTTCCAAAGTGTTTAACGCAAAGGCTTTTTCTACGATAATGGACTTACTATCAATTAATTTTTAATAAGTAATTATAATCGTACAAGATATAGTATTTTAATTCTTGTAATAGATTAATAAGAAAGATGTTAAATTATTAACGTAAGCTTATATTTATTAATTTTATTTAACGTACGAGAACGATGAGTACGAGCTGTGTAATGATCGGTGATAAAAAAAGGATAGATTTTTCACAGTCAATTGATCGGTCAATCCAACAATCAATCAATCAATTATCAATCAGAGGTCAGAGAGTGAGTGATATCGTGTTACCGGAGAGCCCATCGGAGGCTCATTGTGGTAGTTGTCACCGGAAGTAGCACTGAGGAGTACCTTTTCCATTTTGCTGAGATGAAGAGCATATTTGTCATGTGCCCGAAACTGCATGAAACGCATGTTGCTCGATTGGGACAATTCTGTTATGCTCTTTATGCTTGGAAAGAATCTGTCGACAAAATGAAGAAAACTTATTCGTTCCATTTATCTCACTCTACGGTTTGTATGCTTGATATATGTATGTGTATGTACATATATCTATATATACACATATATATGTATATATATATATTTTCTTTCTTTTCAAATAGTATCCAATAAAGGAAATGACAGGAATACCGACTTGAACATCGTTTGAACCGCGACGATGGTATTGCAATCGGCCAAAGTATCTTCCTCTGCGGAATTGCTCAGTTCCTTGTTCACAACGACGACATTTTCCGCTAAAGTGATGCCAGCACGAAGGAGATCATCCAAACAATCGATGGATCCCAGCATCCAATACACGAGGGGAAAATATGATACTGCGTCCAAAAAGGCGATTTCTGGTCTTCTTTCGAGAAGGAGAATGATAGGATTTAGCGATGTTTTCGACCTGTGTACATACACAAAAGATCAACTTTGTAACAGGATTTTGTTTTCAAAATAAGAGGAAAATGCACATACATATTATAGTTACATATCATTCGATATTTCTGATCAATCCGTAAAACGTTCGCGATAATTTTTAATTAAATAAAAAATATTAAAACGATTAATCAGATTTCAGAGTTTTCTTTAGAAAGAAAAGTTTTATTGTACCTGAAGTGTGCTCGTAGAGGAATTATGAAGTTGTAAATTCCATTACTGGCGTAGTCAGCGGCGAGAATTATTGTTTTGTTCTGCCAGTTATATTCCTTAGCGTTTCTATAGGTGCAGTGTTCGCAAACCTGTCCAAAAGATTATACTTGCGTCTACTCTTTCGTTTTTATTTCAATGATATATAATGAAACCATAATTTTTCATATTGTTTTTTATATGGATATTATTAAAGAATTAGGAAGAAAACATGGATTTAGTTAGGTTGATATATCAAGAGAAGAAAATACCTGAGCTAATTGTAGACAGCAAAGGGGTTTCTTTTCCTTCAAAAGGTAACACAAAGTAGGAGAAACTCCGATAAAAGGCGATACCGGTGGAAAACCCTTGACTATCCTGTAACATTATCGATGACCGATTAAATTTTATTGCTCTTTCCTTCGACTTTACTTTTAAAGCGAGAACGTCGTAATTCAGTCGTTTCTTACTCTTTACGAGAACGTAAAGAAAAGGTACGACGACGTGGTGTTAACGTAGCAAGAGGGAATAAATATCGAGAGTTTAAGTTGACAAAATCGTCGCCTCTCAATTTTCTTACAGCTTTTCGTTTTGCAAGTATAAAACCATTCTTGCATAGAGCGCACTTTTCAATTCGTGAATGAAAATCGCTGTAATAAAAATTATTACGATATGTATTAATGAAACTATTTCGAGATATCGATACGTGCATACTAAAGTAATTATCACGGTTTAGAAAGTGCGTCGAAATATTATCAAGCCAATAATAAGGGAGGTTCGCTATAGGCTCCTCTATGACATATAGGTAACTAATATCTCTATCTATATCTTAGGAATGAAAAGAAATAAACGGTAAACTCACCCTTTGAATCTGTTGGACGAAAGTCGTGCGGCAAGACGCAGTGCACAAAGATGATGCAGGAAAGAAGACAGCGAAAATATCCACGAGGATTTATAGGGTGTCAGGCAGGACAGCATCGAACAGCGATACGACGGCACGGTCGGTGCCGTGAGTGGAACAGGCATCGAGATACATTGAGACAGGACACATCGACCATCGAACGAAAACTTATATAATTATACATTACGGATTCTTAGAGAATCTCTAATAACTCTTTTTTTTTACATCAAACGTCAAGACCGATCCGATTAGATCATTACGAATCTATAACAATCTCGCAACAAACGTAAAAAAAAATAACGATAATAAACAGCGATCGACTTTCTATTTATCACATCGATCGTACGAAATCCCGTAGAACCCGAGAAAAAAAGGTGCGACTTGATTCATGCTAATAAACTAACAATCGCGATTGGGACGGGGGTGTAACGCAAGATAACAGTGCAGAAACAGGATAAACAGAGTGCGAGTTTACGGTTCATACTTGCATAATTATCTGACTATTCTCCATTTCGGAGATGGACGATACGATGGCACGATAGTACGGTGATATTAAGTAGAAACGACGTTCATGTCTTGCGAGCAATGTCATCGTTAACCATACTGCTCGTTTTCCGTACGATCGTATAGTCCTCGTATCCTAAGAGTTTTTCACTTAAGCTGCTCTTTACACGCTTCGATACGCGCGATAAAACGCGTGAAGATATATTGAAAAAGAAAAGAGAAGGAAAGATTTTTTTCGACAAGAAGATAAGTATATATGTATACATATATGCATATATTTATTTACACACGTTTGTGTGGATAAAAATATATATTATCTAATATGATATATACATATATATACATATATGTATATATATAATGCACAAGATTGTGCCATGCAAATGCACAGTGCAAGATCGTATTCTCTTTGAAACGATATGAATTTAAGATTAAAGAGATCAGAAAATGAGACAAAAATGGAGCTGGTATTCTAGCGTTAGTCTAACGTGAACATACTCTGAATTTCATAATACGCTCGACGTTTCAAACCTGGATCGAATTATTTCCATCTATTTCAATCAGCTATCGAGAAAAGCAAATTTGATCTGCCTAGCATATATTTCTAATCGGAACATTCGAATCGAGATTTTTTAACGTCGAACGATCGATCATCTTTTTGCTTATTCAGTTTCCTCGTTTATACCTTGATTCCTGGGACCCTCGGGTGTAGTTCAATAAATAAAATAAAAGATGCAGGAAAAGATAGAGATAAAGAAAGAGAGAAAGAAAGAGAGAGAAAGAAAGAAAAAGAGAGAGAGAGAGACAGAGAGAGAGAGAGAGAGAGAGAGAAAGAGAGAGCTAGAGAGAAAGAGAGAAAGAGAGTGAGACAGAAAGATAAAAAGAAAAGAAAAAAGAATATACTCACGCTATCTTTTCACTCGGTGATCTCCACGGAACATCGTCGTCCATCTCGTCCTCGGATTCATCTCCTTCATGATCCAAGGATTCTTGCCCTGGTAGATGCAAGGTTGAGCTCGTTAACATATCAGGCACAGGTAGGATACTCGGCCTTCTGCTTCCTAATGATTCGAATTCGATTGATTTAATTACTTCAACATTCTATTTTAGATACTCTTTGCGGTAGGTACAACTCAATTAAAAATTTATCTTTTTAACCTTTTCGCTTCGAACGCGATAGCATATCGATAGAAACACGTTATTTCATAAGTGCGTCGGAGCGAAAAGTTTAATTAATTATTATTTATTTCTCTCGTTACCTCTTCTTTGAGTGAGAATTTCTGGACTAAGAAGATTTGGATTAGGATCGAGAGAACGCGGTACATCAAGGTGATTCCCCGTAATCGGTGTTTGTGGAGTAGAGCAAGTTTCTTTTAAATACGGTCTCGAATCTCCTAACCCTCCGGGATCGAGATAAGTCGCTACAACAGGAGAAATCAACGATAGTGAGCTCGTCTCAATACATTCGACGAATACTTCGTGATGTGCGATTATGTGATCTTCAAAGTATATATTTGATAAAGAGAGAAGTGATATAGATATATGTGTTGAGTCGTGATAATATAAATGACGATGATCGAAAGTTCTAATAGAAAAATTTTATACGTCTAATTCATTCATATTAATGTCTCCACACATTATAATGCAATTAAACATTATCAGAACGAATTAGACGAAGATTTCTCATAACAATAAGTATAAACAACAATCTATTCTTTTCTCTCTTCTTATTACGTATTAATAAATGACGAACTATTTCATTTCACTAATTTCCACATTTTCCACGCGTAAGCACATTGTGTCATTTATGTTACGTTTTATTGTAAGTATAATAAAATGTATCGAACGTGTGAGAAGCAAGATGTATTAAAAATGCGAGATGTGCTGGAGATAATTAATATGGCACGGAATTACTTGACACGGAAAGAAAAGCTTATATCCACAATCGATCAAGAGAAAGATACTGATTAAGATTTCGTTAAAATTGTACATGTTGATAAAGATGTTAAAAATAAGAAACACGTGTTTTACCTTATCTATGATAATTACATTTTAATGAGAAAAAATAATTTGTAAAGAAAATCTTTTTACTTATCTCGTAAACTGATGGGGATAAAATGATGGAAAGAAAATATCGAGTAGAAAAGTTATTTATGGTTAATAAAACGATTATTCGATTTAAAAATTTTCCGTTAATCGGCATAAGTATCTATGAAAATGAGTCCAACTTTCCTCTTGCCAAGTCGGTTGAATAACTTTCTTGATCTCGGTGTTAATCGTTTCTTTCCGTGCAAAAGTATTACAGAAACATGCACCGAAACTGGCTACTCGGGCGAAGTCATGCACCAAGCAAGAATTACAATGCATAAAACTAGCAGGGCATTCTGACGTAATTATGTGCAATTATACGTCGCCTAATCGTAGCTACAAAGTTTGCGTTCTCCCAACGAAATTCGAATTTTCCAAGTTTTTCTCTCCATATTTTTTTTTATCTTCTTTTTATTTTTTAATTTGCACGCTATTATCAGCTTCTTTCTCTATGAAAGAAGAAAGCGTTCGAAGATATGGGCAACGTGTGAGCGGAAGAGCATGCAGTAAACATAAAAGGAAGTGGAGACGCTCGACGGGGAGATATGAGATTATAGAGCACTTATGTTCTAATATTGGAAAGCCCAGTTCCACGATATATACCCCAAGGCTATCGTTGAAAAATTGCGTTGCCGCACGATGAGAGAAAACGAGGTTATCGAACGAACTTTCACGATAATCAAGTACTGGTATTATAGTCCCAGCTTTACGAAATTCCGATTTTTAGTTATTTTTGAAAATGATACAGCATTAAAATTGTCTCTCATTTATTTGACATTATTACAGTCAAAGTTATTATTAAAAGCAAAAGACACGCTTATTATAGACATACGTCTCGTCTATTTATTTATGGTAAATATTATATATATTCTCCCTTAACGTATTCCAATTCCGTTACTTTTTATAGAATTTTACCTAATTTTCCATGGATAAATCGTAAAAATGAAGAGTAAAAAAAGTGAAAGGTGGAAGTAAAAATAAATAAATAAATAAAAATAGATAAGTAATTAAAGAGGTAGAAATAAAAAAAGAAAAAGAAAGAAAAAGAGAGAGAGAGAGAGAGAGGCGCATGCAACACTCACGGTGGACATCGGATGCGAGTAGGTGGTGTTGGTGTGGTGTGGGCGTGCTAGGGAGGACCTGCAAAATAACCTGTGGCGGTAACGGGGCCCTGGGAGCATTCGCGGGCGTGGTACCGTTCGTGGTACGAGCCTGCTGTCCTCGGGGCCCCGTGCAGGTATCCTGCCTTGAGGATGTTTCGCTGAGAGCAACGTTACAACTGTTGGAAAATGGCCGATGCTGTTCGGCAGCACCGTGGCTCATTGCAGTACCGTTCCCAGCACTTCCTCCTCCTCCTCCTCCTCCTCCACCACCTCCACCTCCTGCTGAACCACCGGTTCCTGGCGTACTGCAGCTCATTGTGAGGGTCATCGTGGTTGTTGTAGTGGTAGTTGTCGTAGGTGCTATGCACGAAGAAGTTATCGTCGTTGTTATTGTGTTCGTCGTTGCGTTGGTATTCGTTGTTGAGCCACTACCCGTTGTACTACCAGAAGTCGCATCAGTTTTCGTCTCGACGACTACTTGAGCAGGCTCGGCACCACTACTTTGATGATTTGCTACAACGAACGCTGAGTTTTCTTCCTTCGTAATGCTCATATAGTAGCAGGTATCTGTCTTTTTCATTATGTGCCTGGGACCTGTCGATCAAGACATACGTTCCTTTTTTTTTTTATTCTTTCTTCTCGAATAGAACGAATTTAAAGGATATAAAAGAAAGAGAGAAAGGGGGGAGAGAGAGAAAGAGAGAGAAAGAGAGATAAATCGTATTCAAAAGGTATCGTTCTCGAGGGAGGCGTCCTACCGGGATTGAGGAGAATGGTGTCTTCGTAAAATTCGGGAAGTTCAGCGGGTCTGACGGCCACCAACGCAACGCCGTATTTCCGGTGGCTGTGAAAGGATGCGTAAGTGAAGGACTTGCCCTCGTATTCCCCAAAGAATCGTGAATCTCCGAGGATTATATGGTAAATCTCGTTGCCGGAACATTTGCCGTATAGTCTGTGCCATTCCTCTTGCGACTGTTGCCCCTCCCTAAAATACGAGATGCGGATGCTCGTCGTAAAAGGACAATCTTGATGAAAGTTACTAATGTGTACATTCCATATACATTCGTCACATTTTCATTAAGTTCATTCGCAGGGAATGGGGATTAGTTCATGAAAAATTTTTTTTCACATCAGCAAAAGAAAGAACGAGAGAAAAAAGACAACTTACTGTCCTCTCGAGGTATGTAGCAGGAGCGTGACCAAGGTCGATGCGCCAGGACACGTACAATTATTCGCTAAAAGAGCGTACTTGAACTCGTCCTCGCAAACAACGTGTTCCGCGAATTTCACGTGGAGCTTGTTCTCTGGACGGAAAATCTGAACGTACTGTGGGACGTTCGGAGCGAAATCCTTTACCGCCCACGACCTACGTGCGTCAAAGCGAAATAATTTCAATTTTAATTGAATTAAATTTAATTTATATAAAAATATTCATCAACTCGTTGATAGAAATGTATATCAATAAAATAGAGTGGTGCGGAAGAAACGATTTCATTCGATCTATTTACGAATGTCGATACTTTTTCGATTTCGATAATATTTCCATCGACGCGATGTCAATAAAAATTTCAGATATTGACAGAAATTTCAATAATAATTTTTGAGTAAATGTAAATATGAAATTACAAAAATTCTTCGATTAAATTTTCTCGCGAACGCTTATTGATCGTGTAGCTGTAGATAATCCGATCGCGAACATCTATCCGTTTAACTACGGCTATCACGAAGGAAAATGACGAAGTTGCAAATATCAATCGATATGGCACTGCGGTAAAGACCGACCTTAGTATCGTGTGCTCGTCGGCAGCCGTTTTGTCAGCGTAATTTCGCGCAGCAAGGACGAAACAAGCTTCCGCCTCGTTCATCCTAGCTCTTGCTAGGTCGCCGTCTTTCAGACAGGATCCCTGAATATAAATCACTCTTTGCGCCCAGATCGGCACCTGTAGGATCATTCTCATCGTCGTGTCGAGTTCCATCGGGGATAGGAGAACGACGTAATAATCCTAAATATGTTTAGAATCGATTTTAGCAGAGGATCGGTCGATCGTCTGCTCGAGAATTCGAGTTTTACATGTTAAGTGCTTTTTAAGATGGATCGATCGATGGATCGATGGATAAACTAGAACGAGTTCGTGTCCCGAGGACAAAGTTTTAGAACTTTAATGAATATAATTTGAGTATAGCATGTCAGACCTGCAATAAGGGATGAGCGTAGAATTCATTTAAGAAATCCATGATGGTGTCAGCGTGTAACGTCGTACTGCAAACGACTACGTGTTTTTCGCTTTGCGCCCTGTGAGACGAATAAGAGCCACCCAACTTTTGTCGTTCCATCCAGGTAAAAGCCAGCTGTTCGAACTGTGAAGAAAGATAAAAGAAACATGCCGTATATAGAACTTGGTATTCTACGTGTTTCGCAAAACAATTTCTAGAAATGTCAATACGAATAGAAAATCTTATGGAATTTGTGTTATTTTTCTTTTCCTTTTGTTTTGTTTTCTTCTTTTTTTTTATTAGTTCTTTATATTCGCATCGTCCGAGCGAAAAGAAAGTTCGCGCTTTTCGAGTGATTTTGAATAAATATTTGATCATCGGGAGATACTATCGACCCGAGACAAGTCACAAGTGAGAATTCGACCGAGCGAAATCACGAGTAGAAATGCATTCGCATGCAAGTATGACCAGCGTGGATGAGAATCGCAATTTCTCGCATGTATGTAGGTGACAGGCAATTTGACAGTTGAATAGGGCAATATCATAGCTATCATTGTCGTCGTTATCGACGATCGACAGTTCCTCGGTTCGAGCGCTTTGCCATCCGTCAACCTTCGTAGACGATTGTGAAATAGTACCACTCTAACCCGAGCCGCCATTTTTAAACAGTTCAATGTCGCTCTCTATTTAAACGGACAGCTCCTATACCACTCTCGAAAATTCGAGAGTCGACGTTACGTGGCCGATACTTTACACTGGATCATACCATCTCTGATTGAGTTAGCACGCGTATTTTGATCGTCGACGGACGTCGAGGTTAAATTTTCCTCTCTCGTTTTTACCTGTGAAATTGATTCGTCATCGTCGATATATTTGACATTTTCTAATCAAATGTGAAGCTGCTGAATCTGTTCTCAGATATACAGATACTCGAACGGTTGTCCATATATGTATTTTTCATTATAAGATAAGTCTACGTTCTCTATCGGAAAGATTTAAATATTTAGATCATATGATTTAAATAATATGTTTTATAACTTGTATATAGATATATACATATATAGTTCGTCGTAAATGTATATATAAAAAATATATACAAAAATATAATTGTCCCAAATGTTCGAAATAAGTCTTACTTCCGCATCGATTGTCGTACGATCGAGAGTTGCAAGGAAGAATGATGTACGTACCTGTGTTGGTAATACTATGAGAGCGACGCAGATCATAATAACCATATAAAGCTGCGAGGGCCAAATATCGGGCACGAAGTCTCCGTAACCTACTGTAGAAAATGTTACGACGACGAAATACGTGCTCTGAAACAGATTCAAGTGCCTGTGCCCTGCCCTTTGAAAATGTTGGATTCCGCATACGCTGAAACCGAAAAGGAAAGAAAAAGAAAAACTCGTATCTCTCCCATTTAAATTAATTCCATTTAATTCTTCCATTTTAATCAATAGTAAAAAGATAGCTTGCTATTTGTTGTCGTTACTGCTTACCGAATTATTTTGTATACATTTGTAGCCAATATTACTTTGTGATACTAACGAATGCTCCATTACGATGGTAAAATTCTATTTTACCGTCTGATATAAGGAATAATCGAATGGTTTCCTTTGTTCGATAAATAAAATGCCAAAGAGGTATTGTAATGACGACTACAAATATTTGATAAATTCTGTAGAAAAGGATGGACCATGAAGGGCTGCAGAAAAAGGTTGTAGACCAAGCGGTTTACTGGCCGTAGTAAGGACTGGCATTTATAAACGACTGATATCCATTATGCATGCGGCCTCCTTTTTATATCTATATCAGCATGGATATTTCTCTATTTTTTTTTTTCCTTTTTCTCTCCTTTTTTCACTCCCTTTATATCCCTCTCCTTTCCTAACAGAAGCTATTCACTCGTTCAGCAAACCAGACGACCATTGCGGCATGTTATAACGAGACTCGCATTAATGAAACGTGACATTAAATAAAGGATTTACATAGCCAGCCAAAGGATACCAAGAGAATTTGTTCTGCATTCATTCTATAAGATTGCATTTAAGCTGTAAATATTTTTGTATATCCTGTCTTTTGGAATTCTTATTGCTGAATTTTTTAATAGTATATTCTTTGTTTCTATTCTTTACATTGATTAAGCGAAATGAATAAAAAAATCCAATAGGATTTGTTCAATTCATTTTAATATTAATCGTTTTCTATGATCCCTTTAATAGTTTTATTGCAAACTTAATAGAATAAATCGAAGATATCGAATCGCAATAAATTATATGGAAATAAAATATCGAATAATAAAAAAGAGAATACCGTGCAAGAACAGCGATTGGTTAGCAAGTATAATTATGAGATCGTAAAAATGTTCAGACTGTTATATTTAATTGTTATAGGACATTCTACTGCATTATGCCACAGTGATCATAAAAAAAATGGTTTAAAAGTCGTGCGAACACGTCATAATAGCTTTAAGTAGCCTAATAGCGTTAAAAAAGTTATCGCGTGTGATTTTAACGATTAAGCGCCGTAGACATGATAGAACCAAAGTGTCGGTTTCAATATAGAAATTGCGAAAAATGATGTTTAAAAAATTCCGACGGAATTTTCTCTTGAATCAAAATTATTAATTAATAATTTGTTATCTAAGATCGTGATTTATTTGCTTTACCTGCGCTGAGAGTTGTGAAAATCAAATACAGGTTAATGGAAATATCCTTTGAGGAAAGATCTGCCCTTTGTCGATGTAATTAATTTGTTTCTTGATGCATTTGAGTAAGACAACGAGAAGATGTTTCTATCGGCTTTATAATCAAAAGTATTCAAGCATTCAAAACGTCCAAGTAAACGTTTGACGTTCGCAAATGTCAAACGATTGAAAAGAAAACAATGGGAGGATAAGCAAGTAAAAATCTAAGGATTGCTTATGAAATACTATTTCTTAGAAATATCAAAAAGAAAGTGAGAATATACAGCAATGTCTTTTAAAATATAGAGAAAGTTAGTCCGTGGTAGGTTACCGTCGTTACTGACGTTGCCATTTGAAAAATTGCTTTAGAATTTGCCAGTAGAAAAAGAAAAAACTCTTTAAAAGGTTCTTTCGAGTGAGAAAGGAAAGCGTAGGTATAACAAATTGCATTAGATTCGTAGAGTGATTTCGTAAGAAATAATTTGAAATAAGACGTCTACACGTTTTCTTCGTAGCTTTTGACGGATGAAGAGTACGTCGGAGTCTTTCTATCTTTTCAAGGTCTTAAGGAAGAAGTGCGATCTTAGAAGATATAGGCCTGGTCGCTAGTAACGCACCGATTACAAGGGCAAAACGATACGACTTTGTACGTCGCATCAGAATTACACCATACATAATAAATCCGACGCGATCGATGGTGACACCAATCCATCTGCAGAAGCCGCCACGATTATTTATTAATACATGTCCCACATTACGATCCGAGTCGATCAACCGACTTTATTTTTTACTTTTCTCATCCCCACTTTGTTTCAACCCTCGCCAACCCACCTTTCTCTCTTTCGTCTTCTTTCTCTGTCTTTCTCGTAAGAAAAACTTGTGAACGTAACATTGTACTTGTATGATGTAACTTTCAAATATACTTACTGATATTGAACGAGGATATGATCGATTATACGATGTCGTCACGCGTCTAACCACTTTTGATTTGTACAACTTTTTTTGTACTATTTTTTTAACGAGACGAATATTAGATGAAACTAACACTACGGAATCTTCTCTTTACTCTTTCTACTTATTCAGAAATTCGATATTTTGCTCGTTTCTTTCTCTACTCTCTCCTTCCCTCTCTCTCTCTTTCTCTCTCTCTTTATTCTTCAAAACATAAGTCACAATCGTTGTTGAGTTTCATTCTGATTTTTCATTAAAATTACGAAGAAGCTGTTTGTAAAGGGAGGAAAATTTAAACGTCTCACAAAAAAATTCTCCGTCTTCTTCTTTCGCAAGAGAGAGAGGGAAAGAGACTGAAAGACAGAGGGAGAGAGAGAGAAAGAGAGAGAAAGAGAAAGAAGGAAGGAGAGAGAAAGAGAGAGAAAAACTGAACTAATCACTTAAAAGCGAGAACAAGCTACAAATACGAATGTCTGATTATTTTAGTAAGATATTAACGGAGAGAGGAGATCCGAGGAGATCCACGCTCACGATAAATTCGTATGCACGAACTTCCGGCACGCTCACTAGAAAACTTTTCTCATTATCCGTATAAAGCAATAAGTCGTGTATGAAACAAACATAACGCGTTGCGTAAACTTAAATAACGAGCGGTAACGTTGAGCCAGTGGATTTGATCGAAACAGCCAATACTATAAATTCACTCTAATCATGTTAACGTCTGCAGCCTTCTGCCTCTTTTTGCCGTAGAAACTCAATTATAATTCTAAGAACGTTCGCCAATTATAGTTAACGAAGTTATAAGAAGAAGTAGTCAAAAAATTTGTACGATTTGAGATTGGACGTATGAGTTGTATATCAATGTAATCTTACAATGTCAATTATTTTATAATTTTTTGTTTGCCTTTTCTTTTTAACCTGGCTTTCTTAGAATTCTTTTAGGTTTATAGATAAATTTATATCAACGGATAAAAAATCGTCGACGCTCGATGTATAGATTGTCTACATTCAGAAAAGGGGTGCGGCATCGTTGACACGAGAGTCGACGAAGAAAATTAGCATGCCACGTAGAAACTGCTGAATAATGTCCACAAACAAATTAACGAGTCGGCGTTTCAAACACGCCCAAAGTGGTACCATATGAGGTTAAAAAGTCACCCTTGATAATTAAGCGTTTCGCGGTCAAAGAAATGAATTTTTCGATTAGCAAATATTAATGAATCGTTTATCGTGGAAGGTCAACGCCCTTGTTCTATTATCATTGATGTATGAACAGAAAGATTTCGAATGAACTTTTCGTTTTCTTCTTAGAAGAAAAATAAAAGGAAAAAAAAAGAAAAAACAATTCTTTGAAAAAATTTTCGTAGATTTAACTTATGAGTCATGATCAATACTTTCCTAAATTTATGACAAATTAATGTTTTCCCATTTTTTATAATAATTTCCATTTTATTTGAGGACGTCTTTAGAAAATTCTAATCGCAATTCCAAATGGTTAAACAAAAGATTGATCGATACTTTGTTAGTCCTTTCAACGATCAATTCCAATATATACGAAGGATGTTCACACGATTTTTGATAGAATAGAAAGTAATTGTTCAGATAATTACTATTACAAATAATAAATTCTATTCGATGAGCGATAAAAGGAAGGATGGAATACGATCTTATTTTGCAGACGATCTCATGTTAAGAAATTAACACAATTAGTCTTTCGATAGATCGATTATATATTTTATATTTATTCACTTCAAAAGAATTTCGAAATTAATTTCAATTTTAAAGCGGTCAGCATGTTTACGAAACAAAGTTCTCTTGCAGCGAATCTTGCTATATTAATACATTGAAAATTTACTCGTTGAGTACTACGTCACTGTATTAACAAAACGTTAGAACATTAACTACGGTACGAAGTTTCAAACATTCTGGCTTATAGATTCTCTCCATCACAAAGTTTCTTCAATAATTATTCAAGATTGCATACAATTTACTATAGAATTCTCGTCAAAATAATATTAATCGTTTATGTTCGTACTTTGCAATGCTACGAATACTAATTGCTTCTTCATTGAAATAAAATTGAAATAAAATTATTATGTAAACACATGGTAGAGAGTTTTAAAGAAATAAATTCAAAGACTCACCTAGTAAAGACAAGGCACAGTAACGTTGCACTAAGGATCATAAGCTGTTGACTCAAAGCCGACTGAGATTTTTGCATGGCTCTATGCAAATCATTCTAAAAATACAAAGAATATTATTCATAAACCATCTAATTAGTAGGAAAAAGTGCTCACAGATATCAAAGTACTCACAAACATATTCTCCAATGAATGTTTGGCCAACCAACAGTTTAAGAACACCGGGATGAAAAGATTTCGCATAGGTGGATATAGTAACTGAAACCATGTTTTAAATAAATGAAAATTTTTTAGACATAGCTTAGTTTATTCTATAAAACGATTGTAGAAATGACACAGGTATTTATTCCCTTTTAATATAATTTTTCATTATTTTATGGAAATAAGCACAAGGTAAGCGAAGCGACTTTATTATAAAAGGAAGATCTTTTGAATTTTTAATCATACAAATTTGTACATTGACAACTAATAGATCTTTATATTTTTTATTTTAAATAAACAAATTAAAATTTACATAATTATAATAAAAATTTTTATGATTTCATTATAATTATATCCTCATTACGAAAAAAAGAAAAAATTCAATATTAAAAATTATTAACAAAATCGTTTTTATTATATGGATATTGTTGCTATATTTAAATAAATAGAGAATAATTTTCTCTTGAAAACGGCGTTTGTTTCAAGTTTCTACGACTTTCCGTTCCGAAGATATCGCCTTCGAAAGATTTTCATTCATAAATCGTATAGTACAGCTGTTCGTAGTAATAGTAGTAGTAGTAGTACGGTTGCGTAAATTCTCGGAATTTATATAGGTCAGTGTGTCACCGAGGCAATATGAATGAAATTATATAGGTTAATGGATTAATGTAACCTTATATTTAGATGGGAATATCTTTGGAACTAAAAGTCGTAGAGAGTTGAATCCGACACCATTTTAAAGAGCAATTTTTTTTCTATTTTTTCAACATATTGTTAATAATTAATTAACAATTTGTTATAAATAATTTTTATAAACAAATTCTTTTAAACTAAATTCATCTTATTTTGTCAAAAAATTTAAATTGCAACTGGTTTATAAAATTACATAAATTAATAAATAATTAATAAATAAATTATTTTTTTATTTAAAAAAATATTTGTATCTACATTATTAATAGCGTTTTCCATTTACATGGGAATATCTTTGGAATTAAAAGTCGTAGAAACTTGATTCAAATAGCATTTTAAAAGTCAAAAGTTTTTCTATTTTGTTAACCTATTATTAATAATTAATTAACAATTTTTTATAAATAATTTCTATAACAAATTTTTTTATAAATTAAAAAAAAATTATTAACAGATTCTTATGTACTAAATTTATCTTATTTTGCAAAAAAAGTGTTCAGATTAAATGTTAAAATATATAAAATTAATAAATAATTGATAAACGAGCACTTACTCTGCACTTAGTCTTACGCTGAAGTTAAGGAATAATCACATTGTTACTGCTTCTATTTATTTACCGTTACTCTTACTATTATTATTGAACTACTTTATATATATTTATGTATATATATATATATATATATATATATATATATTATATAATTATATATAATATAGTTTATACGTGAAAATGATAAATTAAATATATATTGTTTAATAATATATATGTAAGCAATTCTAAAACATAATGAATCACGGAGAAGCTTTCATATTGTTGGAAAACGCTGCCGCGTAACACATGAGGTTGAACTAATGATGTTAAATTAATTAAATTCAGAAGCACAATAGAGATATCGCACGTAATGTCATTATATATCCTGTTCGCGAAGAGATAAAGGTTAATCCCTTTGGGGATCGAAGAGATCGATGCAATATCGTGATTTTGTCTAACTCGGATTCCAAGTTCATTATTCACACAAAATATATCTTACAAATCAATCGAGAAAGCGATCGTGCCAAATAGAAGAGACTACAACAACTATTATCGATTAGAAGCAAACGAAGATGACTTACCGTAATCGTGAAAGGTATAGTGTTGACTAACTCCAATATGAAGTGGAACGATAGAAGCTGCTGCCAGACGTTACCCTGTGGACATTAGGAAGACAGCTCAACATATCCAGTGACAATGTTATCAATAGGAATGCGGTTAAGAATGTTCCAAATACAGCATAGCACTTTATAAAGTCGTCCTGCACTTTCTATTTTCTCATCGCGAATCTTTTGAGAATATTTCCTTGCTATCGTATTCTCGGATAACAGCTATCTCGAACGATCAAAAAAATATTATTTATTCTTCGATCGAGCATCTCATGAGATCTTTAATTTTTTAGAATCTTACAGCAAATCGAGCAATCGTATCTATTTGTAATTAGGTCTCTTTCAAAACGAATATCTAGATCTAATTAATTTTATTATTGAATCGTTTAAATTATCTACTGGATCTAACTATTTAGTCGTGAGCATATCGTTCTTGAGATAATTAATTTGATATGCTATAATCGCTAATTTCTAAACGAATAGACTACACGTATCATCAGATAAAGTACTATCTTATCCGGGTTAAATTGATTAATTCATTTTGCATTTATTATCTATTAGAAAAACGTGTTAAGTTTACTGTAATTTTTATGATACGAATGAAAATCTCTTCCGTACTATTAGTACTATTAGTACTATCGTATTATTAGTTCACGGAAAACAAATGTTTAATTGTTTCAAATTCCAGAAAGAATATTTTCTGTTTAGTCATAATCGATTTTAAAAAGTCCAGACCGAATGTGTAGATTACGATTATCGATTTGGACGATATTCGATTAATCGAATATTTTAGAAAAACATTTCAAGTAATTAAAATAATTTGAGTCACGATAATTTTATTGTTAAGTTAACAGAACGGAAAAACGCTTAAAAAAACGCTTTGCAAGTTCCTGGATTTTTATCTTAGCTTCTCATATAAGAAATATCGTTCATGTATGTGTATGCATATAATCTTTACATATGCAACCACCTTACTCCGATTTTAATCTCCAACGGCAAATACGGAATTCAAATAACATTGTACATTTTAATCAGGCAGACTTATTATAATAAATATTCTAACTTTTTGCATCATAATGAAAGTTCGCTAAAATCACTGTCTTAAAGATTATGAAACAAAATATAGATACTTTGGAGATGGACATTAAGTGAATGTAGTAATACAAATGTATTACTTAAGCTCGTCATTCATTCATATATATATAATATAAAAATGTAAAACAGACTTAGATTGAGGAAATTCTTGGAAAAATTTTTTTGAACTTTCCAAGTTTTTATTTTGTAACTATAGGATAACCTTTACTGCACTATACCATACTAGGTACACCGTTCATCCGTCAAAGTCAGATTTTGGATAGAATTTTTCAAAGGTTCGCTCGATGGCGGATCGTCACATCGCTGATCGATCGTTCCGCTTTTATTGTTTTATTAAATGTCGAATAACCGAACGGAAGGAAACGAGCGCAACCATCGATTTTAATTACTTAAGTCTCACGTACGAAAAATTCACGTAGAACTTAATACGGACCTATCAACGAAGTAAATTGCGTTTTACTGATGTCAACATGCTGTCGACAGGCAGCTCTTTCATTTATATTACTTAGAAAAGAATTACTTTTCTCTGATGGATTTTTCCTAAAGATTTAAAAGATTGTTCATATATGTTTTTTATCCTAGATACTAAAGAATAGTATTAAAGAAAAAGCATTATCACTCGCACGTGAGCGACTTTCTTTATTTATAAAAAAGCGTAGCTTCGCTGTCCCTTTTTACAATACACGAATAAGTAGTAAGCATTTGTGTATTTCCATTGCTATAGATTCTATATGTGGAAGGAAGAAAAGGGCCGAGGAATTTAAATAGAATCCTTAAATTTAAATATTATTACAGGAAGGCTTGTTTCAGCGACACGTTGTACTTGAACATTGGTAAATTTTCATTTATATGCAGGACCTCACTGTAGATTTTCAGTTATCCATCGTACAGCTTTCAGGCTTGCAAGCTCTTTCGATGGGTCGATTCTCTTTCCTGTATAGTCCATTCGCGTTTTAGACCGCTCAAGGCCTCTTCCGTCCATACGAGAGACAGACGACCATGACGGATTCTCAAAAAGCAAATCTCTTGCTCCAGATATGGAAAACTACTGGTACCGTAAAAGCAAACTTATTCTGATCTTTTTCCTCTCTTCTTACGTTTATTATTTAATACTTTTAGCAAGGAGTACTTCAAATTTCTTTTGAAGAATTCTCGTCCACCATGAATATACTTTGATCCAGGGAGAAAAACTCCAGGGAGAGGGATAATCGCATTCTCTTTCTAAATGTAATTTGTTAACATCTTTGTCGAGTCTTCGCACTTTAATAATTTAAATATAAGAAAATTAAAATACACATCTCGTAAATATATATATGAAAAGGTTAACGTTTACGTTCTGTTAGCTTCTTGTAGGAATGGCCGGTTAAAAGTTATGTATCAAACTATTCCAACTGCATTAGCTTAAACTTCTAATTTTCTTTCGAATCGCCTGTTGAAAGTTTTGTAATAAAAGAAAAAAGGAAAAAGAAAAAAAGAGATGGATCGGTCTCTAGAGAACGAAAGTTTATCATGCTGAACAGTTAGTCCGTTAGACAGGACGCTTAAAATCTTAAACTTTGTGAGAATCGATGAATCTCATTTAAAAGCAACATTCGGTATGTGTGCTGAGAAATAAGTAATTTAAATCGGGGTTTGAAAATTAAAAATAAATTTTACTATATTATGTTATTACGAAATTAACTTGCGAATATGGAATTCACTGCTATTTATTGGTATCTTTTTATCGTGTTATTCAATGGCAGCTGTAATTCTTACTTTTTAATCGTAACATTGTATTTTTAATAAAAGAAACATTGGAAAATGCAAATTCTAAAGATTCTTATTTAATAATTCTACATGTGTCATGATAAATTTCACTAAATGGTAAAGTTGTACAGATTATTTCCGATAATCCTGTATAATGTGTATTAAGAAAAAGAACAGAAAGGACAAATAACGCGAATCGTCTTTTTCAAATATTCCTTTTATTTATTCAAATGTCGTCTTAGATCATCCTTTTATTGTACACTGCGATTTTCGAAGAGCGAGATTTCTGAAGCGACTCGACCGAATATAATCTGTTCGGGTGAGTATCGAGGAATATTTCCAAGACGTTAATCGCATTACGCTTGGTTACGCCTAACTCGATTAACGAGGTGCAAGTTTCCACTTACAAGACGTAAGCTTCTCGAATTCTCTCAGCAACGAAGGTGCAACGAGAAACTTAGGGGAATCGTAAGCGACAGGTGGAAATGCGTTTACCGAGACACGCGATGGCCCAGAAATATATATATATATATACATGCGTATATATGTTCCAGTTATCTATACGTTCTGAATCTCTTAAAAGGTTAGACTTCGGATTAGAATCTTTCCTAAATGGACGTCCAACACGTCGTCGAGTCTGATTAACAGAAAGAGAAGGAAGGTATTTATGACACGGACGTTTCGACGTGGTGCGGCATTTTAAACTTTTCTCTCACCCCTCTTTTGTATATACAGTTTCTCCATAAACTCGTTCCACGTAAAGCCTCACGAATTGCAAGCGGAATCGTAAGTAGCATCGGAGAAACGAGAACCGTGCTTGTACATACCTTCATTTGATTTTCTAGCTAACCGCTTCAATTAACTCGACAAACTAACCTCGTGATCAAATAGTCAGAAATCACTTCGTTGCATTCGGATTAATCCTTCGGATTCGAATAATTACGATATAATGAAATTCCTGTTTTCGTCGAATCGAATCATTGAACTAGTATGAATTAAAAAAAAAACCTATATCGATACGATCACTGATTAGATACAACAGTGATATATAGGGTACAAAGAGGAATTTTTAATGTTTCTATGATGAATTTTTCAATAATAAACTTCTTTCTTTATCCTCGAATGATTGATATTGATGAATTAACGCTAATAAATTTCAAAGAAAAATGGTAAAGAACTAATTGGAGTACTGCAGTTAGTGAAGTGTTCACGTAGTGATCACATAGTGATTCAGTACGTGATCGAAACGATGAATAGACATTTAATTAAAAATTCTACAATTAGTAATGTTTATAAATTCATGGCGAAATGTTTTAAAAATAGAAAAAAACTTTATAACCGGAAAAATCTAAAACCGTGAAAAAGGACGATGAAACTGCAGAACGACGTAGAATAGTCACTGCAAAAAGCTTCAAAGCGTAAAAAATATGAATAATCATTTTACGAGAATTATCCATTCGAGTAGTTGAACACAGAAAGATATTAAATCGTATTTGGAAGTTTAAAGAATACAATTATATAAGCACGTTGAATAATTACATAGAATAGATGGGTGGGGGAGGGGGGGATTGAAAAAATTCAGAAAAGGAATTATCCGAGACGAGTAAAGAAAATGTAAATTCTTCGAAAAGTTATCAGCACGAAAGCGACAGGAACGACTTTCATGCAACGGCGCAGCCAAAGAGACGAAGATGGAAGAAAAAATATATAAATATCGTTGTGCATAAGAAAAGTAATGCGAAAAGACACGTACCTTGTACCCAAGATAAGCAAGTAGTAAAGCTTCTGTGAGCGATACCATCGCCAGGATCACCTGTACTATCCAAAGCTCCAAAGGTCTTCTTACCCATAGGATCGCGTCCCAGTTGATGGTTGGATGCTCCTGAAATTCTTCTTCGGTGAGATTCTGGGATGCAAGAAACTCCGTTTTGTTTCCGGGCGTACATCCGTAACTGGGAGAAACAAAACTCGTAGGTATATACGTAAAGTGAAAAGTGGGAAGAGAGAAAGAGAGAGAGAAAGGAAAAAGAGAGAGAAAGAGAGGAGAAAGAGAGAGAGAGAAAGAGAGAATGGAACGATAGGAAGGCGTAAAAGGAAAGGCACTGGAAATCCTTTGGGAATACGCCGGCTTTTACACGGTCGAGCAATAGGATGCTAAAACGTTTCCGCTGCAAAACCTTATCTCGAGCTTATTCTACGCCACGATAGTAGTGCAACAAAGTATCGTAATCGTGCATGAATATTGCGTTAAGGTCGTGAACAGAAATAGCCGATTCGACCGAGGAAAATTTTCTTTAGGTATGCCATTTGGCTAGAACGAGAAATGAGAATTACTTCAGGATTCAGAGCTGAATTGTCATTGGCCGATTAAGATCCTTAATGAAATCCCGAAAGAATGAATCGAGACCTTTTTTTCGGTTAATCCCAATGGTTTCATTTTCTATTCTCTTTCGATACAATTCTGAACGGTTTTAAAATTATCCGTTTATCTCGGAAAAGTTTCTTTCTAAACTTCAATAAATTTTTTCAAAAGAAAAGAGAAAGACTTACCATGCTGCAAAAGTTGGATCGTTGTCGATTATAACTCTGAATATGTAGAGGAAACATGTCAGGAGTTTAAAGAAAAGATTGGCAAGTCGTATCCTTAAACCTGCAATAAAAGAAAGAAACAATGTCATACCATTGAAGATTACTAAAAAAAAAAAAAAATGATTTTTGTACGAGTAGAAGCGAGTGAAGAAATAAGAGAAAACAAAGAATGACAAGAATATCGATTTAAATTAGTATTCAGCTTACGTAAGTGCGAAGATTAGTCCTAGCAAAGTGCGAAAGAACAATCTGGTCGTAATATCTGCTATTAGTTGTTGTCAACAGCATCTTTGAAAGTGTAAATCATTGTGCTAAGATGATCGTTTTAAGTTTTTCACTTTACACACTGAATTTCGTAACAACGATGATCTCGAAATTGAGTTTCAAAAAACTACGAGTTCGAATAATTACTTTCGATAAAAAAACAAAATATAAAATATTTTACGTGTCGAAAAAATAACATTATCGACCTAACGTCAAATAGTACTTACACGTAATTTGAGATTTATCGAATCTAAAACGACAAATGATCTTGTTAATGTAACTGTTTCAATTTTCTTCCTCTAAAGAGGAAAATTTTTAAAACACTTTTTTTTTACATTCGCGTGACGTAATATTTCACTATTGAACAAATCAATTATTATTTTTTTGTAGGTGTACATATCCTGTTGAATTGTAACTTGTCAAAATACTATGCTCACGGAAGCGAGTTCTAGTATTGCGAGAAATCGCGATAATAGAATCTGTCTGTTAGCAAACACGACATACAATACTAGAATTACTAGAAATGCGTTGGACGTCATCGCGGAAAGTGTCATTGCGATCTTTGTTAGATTACAAAAAGCTGTCATAAGGTAACACGGAAAAACAAAGGTTCGAAAATTCAGAGTAATCGTATATAGGTACTTGTTTTTACGCTTAATGTAAAATGTCACGAGAAATAGCAAGCAGGAAAGAGGGAGAGTGAAAGAGACAAAGAGATGGGAAGAGGGAGGGAAAGAGAGAGAAAGAGAAAATCATTCTACATAACATTTTGCGCATATTATGTTAACCGTTTGAATGCCACGTAGCTGTTCATATTTCATTTTTAAAAGTGTAAAAGAGTCGTTGCACAATTGATGATATGCTTGTATCTATGTATTGAAGCGAACACTACCGCGCCTTTGTCATTTTTCGACAAGATTCATTCAGACTATTGGTATTCAAATGGTTAAATCCTATCCATCGATAAACTTGATACACGATATTGAAAAGGTGTTAAGGTGATGTAAAACTATGATGCATTGAAGAAAAATTATAAAAATACGTCGCGTACTCATCAATATTTCAATAACATCTATAATATTTTATTTATTGTCATGAAAAAGTAAATCTATCAAAAACAAACACATGCATATGTATATAGGTATATATATTATTGTATTAAAAAATTGTTAATATTTTAACCTAAATATCCAGTTAATCGACTTTCCTATTTATCTTTATTTTCAATCAAATTTCACGTAATCAACTATTTTACGAGCTTTTGTGTCCATGTGGTTACGACGATGACATGTTGTAGGAAGGCTAATGCGAATACGATGATGCTTTCTATAGTTTACGATGGCAGAACGTTGATAACTGATACGAGATATAGCGAGCGACGGAAAGCAGTCTCATATCTACAGAATTTAGGCTTAAAAGTTCGTGCTCATTGACGTTTATATTACGATTGAGATTTCTGTGATAGCTATATAAAACGTTACGTCCTTTACATTACCAAATAATCGGGCTTAAGATTTATATCACTCGTAATAGATGATCGATGGATCTTTATTATAGCGGAACGATATTTTAATCCTCTTTAGTACTCATCGAGCTAGCATATATAGATACTTAGATGTATATATATATAGCAATATACATGGATAGGTGCAAAAGTAATTTGCTTGAAACCAAATTTCCGCTTTCCTGGGCTTAATGATTAATGGTCGATCCATCTCATACTCGGCTTGAAATACGAGTAAAAGGAGTGGGCCAAATTCATCGTTGGATAAAAAAACCCGTTATTTCAGTGGCGTGAAAATGTATGACAGAAAACGCACGGTATCGTACAAAGCTCTGCCTTCGAGCGATTCGTTCGCTGGCGATTAATGTATCCACATATATGTATACACCTGCGTATGTATGCATGGGTGCGGAAAAAGCGTAGCGATTAGAATCAAATCGTAGAATGGATTAACTCACTCGAACGTTGGTTCTTGATGAAATACAACTGAAGTCGTTCCTTGAAGGTATTCTCGTTAACGTAGTACTCGACGCGAACTCTGAAACAAAAAAAGAGCAGTTTCACGATTATTAGATTAATATTTCTATTTTTTCATATTTTATATGTACATGACAGTAGATATATATATATATACATATATATATATATATATATATATATATATATAATAGGAAACTTAAAAATATAGTTTTATCGATGTCATGTGGTCGATGCCATACAACTTTTGAGAGAAACGTTTCTCCTAAATATAGTATAGCAATAGATATAGTTATGGTAACTTAATATATCGATCGATTTCGATAGTTCTCTATTCGATTTCCTAGTTTCTATAGAATAATTGATCTTGCATTTGGGACACTCATCGGAATAGGTACAATTCACGAACCAATTGCATTCGGTCGATGATACTTTCCTTCTCGTTTTGACACGAGAGTTCTATTCTTAGTCCCGATAATGCAGCAGCGTCACTGAAAGTAGCGTTACGTGACGTCACTTTGCCAACGTCGACAACCGATCGACGTGGGCATAGGCGATCCTTCTCGGTTGCGTTGAACTCGTTCTTTGACCTACATATATAACGTCATCGCTACCCGACCTACGACACGCGTCTTCCGCTGAAATGAAACTTCTAATATAATACACTTCACCTTTTCTTCTTACTCTTGTTTCTCAAGGAAAAACCATTTTTATGAGTAATATTGAACGCTAGTGTATTTCTTAGAATAAATCTAATAAAGAGAGAGAGAAAGAGAGAGAGAAAAACCAATAATCCTTCAAAAAATCCGCTAATTTATCATTAATATTTTTCCATTATGTTTGTATTGGAGATATTGATATTTCTTTTCTGCAATATATAGAATCCTTAATATGAGCAAATAATAAATATGTTGTATATCTCTCCATTTGTTTATTTTATAGATAACACAAATCTTATATATTCTAAAAATAAAATATTGGTCGATTTGTATCTCTCCTATGGTATTTTTATATATTTTTTTTTGCAGATACTATTACTCGAATATTCGTGGAATTTTTTTTAGAGAGAAGTCAAACGTGAAACTTTTCCTATGGTATGACTTTTAAAATTTTTATATGATAGGTCAAAATTGAGCCGTTATCTATTATGCAAGAAGTCATTCTAGTTCTATCATTATCCGAGCGTATATCTACTTACAAAAATTAATCAGATTTTTTCTAAAATATAACACATCAGTGAACGCGAGAAAACTCGCGTATCGTTGAATCTTGTAAACACGTAATAACTAATTGGCCTAGCTTTCTCAATAAACGCGATGGAAAAATCGGGCAAGATGGGAGATGGTATTTGTACGACGCCAATTACTGTGAAAGATCGCGATAAAATGCATGCGTCTCTATGTTGGGCGTGCCTGATTTGTGATTGGACGAAAGCTGGTATAGTACGTAAGTACGTTTACAAGGCATGCATGCAAATACGTGAACACGAACGATAAGTATTTATCATCACGGTATTTCTGTTTTTCCAATTTTTTTTTTGATCTTCTAACTTTTCCGCGCACCAGATTCATACAGAAATAAAAGAAAACTCACGATCGATGATTCGTTATAAAGCTTTCTGCGTACTTTGTTCTTTCAACTTTTTTACAAGCTTAGAAAATGAATGGCTATAGAAACCTATGTCGCTAATCTAGCCATTGGGATCAGATGGAGGAAAGAAGTTGCGGAGCAGGTGGACTCAAACCGGAGAAGATTAATGATCTCTTTATCCGC
This sequence comes from Vespula pensylvanica, assembly GCF_014466175.1. NCBI lineage: Eukaryota > Metazoa > Arthropoda > Insecta > Hymenoptera > Vespidae > Vespula > Vespula pensylvanica. Next base: position 3,680,473 of record NC_057694.1, read on the forward strand.
ACATTCACCGATTATGGAGGCGAAGAAAAGCATCAGGCTTCGTTCATTCTTCTTCTTTTTTTGTCTCGTTTAACGTTAAATACTGTAATTCCGAGACCTCCGAGTTCTTCAGTTTCTCCAAGTATCTTTTTTTCTTACGACGTAGAGACACACTTACGTTTATTATATCTCCGGTAAAAAAATTCAATTACGAAACTTCCTAGTTGTTCAGTAAGAGAATGATAACTAAGGAAATCGTAGGAATTTTCAAGGAAAAATAAAATAAATAGTATTGAAAATAAAATAAATGGAAATAGAAATATGTTATCGCCATTCTTTGTGTATAAAATAATAAAGTTAATACGGTTGGATGAAAAGTCTCGGTATTTTACATGGTGGAAGAAATAATATCAGTTAATATCGTTCTCTCTCTCCTTATTTTTTTCTCTTTTTTTTTTATAGGTTTTCTATTTCCTAGGTGTAAAATCATAACGAACGAGGCGTCATAAAAATTTTTTCTCTATAACAAGATTAATGTCTATGCGATTTCATTATAGTCACTACTGAGAAGTCAATTGTCACAATAATAAGTTTCACTTTTACCTTGTTCCTTGCTTGAAGGGCATCTCTTATCGCGATACTCCATTAAAGGTGTTTGAATGATTAACATTTTTAAAGTGAACCATGTATCAATTATTAGCTCATACATTAACAATGAAAATTCACTATACTTGCTATCTAAGATCCAAAAATAAGGCAGTCTTATGCATTTACTTATTCTTAGCATGATACATATATTTATATATAATATATCGTACCGATTAATAGTTGATATTTAACAGATACTTTTCTCTCGTACATCCGCTCAATTTATTTAATGTTACGTGTCTGCGTTTCTACTGATACAAGAAAATCTTGTGCGGATTTTAAGACGGTTCTCTTCATTCTAACTTGAGATATCGTTCGGAGCGATTTATATAAATTGAAAGAAATGTTTTTCATATCTCTTCTTCTTACCTCGATAGCAATTTGTCTTCCCGTCTGTCGTGCTTTCTTTTCTAGTGTTCTTATCTTTCATCTGAAATCGTTCTTCCCATACCATAGTATAGTTTGTAACCGTAAGAAGATCCTTGAAATTTGTAACGAAGTCTTCAAGATGACTTATCGATCGTTTTTTTCGATCGATAAGCATAACATTTCAAATTATTTATAAAGTAATTGATTCTAGAAATGAAATGGAAATATAGAAAATAATTTTGCTATACCTACTAACAATAAGTCAGTTGATATATAATAGTATGAAAAAGTCTATAGCGTAACAAAGATTTTTCTGTATGTTTTGCTATATATTTTTATTCTTTTTTCTTTTCTCTCTCTCTCTCTCTCTCTCTCTCTCTCTCTCTCTCTTTTTCTTTCATATCGTTTCTCTTTGATTGGTACAGAAAATGACAACATAGTATGTCACTGTTCAACGAAAGAGATACTAGCGTTCTCGTAGTACTTTTTTTTATATGAACTTAAAACACTAGCAAGTATAAGCTAATCTATAAATTGAGAAGGAAAGTTTACTCGATTGAAGTCCACTATCCTCAGTTTCGCAGTTGCTTTTTCACTTCATCGATCGTTACACTTTTACCATTTCGTTGGAAGTGTAATGTTCCATCGTTCGTTGTACTAACATGAACATTTCAACGGACCAGCACGGTGATCTCATTAATCCTAGGTATTAAAATGTTTACAGAGGATTAAATACTATTTTTAATGTTATTATATTTATTAATTTATTCGAAATTATAAACGACACATTTTCAGGTTTTATAAAAGCACGCTGTGAATATTTCCATAGAATCGATAAAAGGCATTTCGATTAAGTAATTTTCAATGTTCAAATATTTATATTCAAATAAATACGATATTGTTTTCTTGAAAATTTTCAAGCGATCAGTGCGAAATTGTATGCAATATTTTCAATCATGATAAAAAAAACTACGTATAATATTTTGTTAGACTTGTTTCATTCATTTTATTGTTATAGATAAAAAAGAAACTCTTGATGGTCATATCTATAAAACTTTATACAGACTAAGACTTGAATCCGTGACCTTTCGCTTGTTCGACGATTGTTCTTTCAACTGAATTATCTAACTCTCCAGCCAAATGTTCCCATGAATGCTTAATAGTTATAAAAGTGTTTCGATCTTGCACTTTATATTTCATACACCTTTCAATAACTTCTATTAGGTTGCATAGGTAAAAAGGTTCACTCAGTTCGCCTACTATCTAGTAGATCGCCATAGATCCAACACGTTTCAATGAGTTCTATCAACATGCAATATCTGTAGCTGTAATTTATATGCACTTCGTTTGATACAACGGAACAAAAAAATGACTTAGCATGCTCCCACACGTGTACGAACACGCAGACGAATTCTCTTCAGAATTGTAATGCAAGACACGCGATGATAATAATTAAGTATCCGAGAAACCACGAAGGAACGAGAAAAGTTTATCGCGAATAATTTTAAGTATAATTTCCCATCGAATCGTTGGATTAGCGTGACGGTGAAAATGTCGAAGCGTATCATTTATGAGTATGGAAAATCGGAAGTTGCCTCTATTAAAGTCTACGACGCTGCTTTTTAATTGAGTCGCTTTGATACTTTGGAAAGTTTCGTTAATTACGAACGTACGTGGGCTCTATATTGAACGCTGTACATTGGTGAATTATATGAAGGGTCTTGTTCAATGACGGGCCATCTTGACTGCAGCTTGTTAAACAGTCGATCGTTTATATTTACCTGCAGCAACATCGATCGGTCAGGTATGACCCAGTATGCGACAACTCAGCACTAACTGCGTGCTGTTTCGTTCGACGATGCCACGAAGGCCCCTATCTACGTTGATATTCACGCACGAAGTTTGCTTCTACCAAAGCTCTTACACGCGAAATACGCCCTCAAATTTCCGTGCTTTTCTTTCTCTTCGATAACAAAAGTACCTTAAGTAGGCGATGGTTGAAAACAGGTTGAAAAAAATGATTGGGAAGGTAGGAAGATCACGTTGAAAAATGCTTTACTCAGCTTTATAACAGGAAATCAAACATTACAAATCCACAAATCCGTCGCGTATTCACTTTCAACACTCATCAGCAGATTCCAAATCGAGGTCTTATTATTATACTACATTCAGAAACTAAGCGCTTTTTTCCAAATGATTATAAAAATTCAAATTTCATTTTTTATTTTCATTCTATAATATATGCACATATATATGTATATATGTGTGTGTATGTGTGTGTGTTATTATTACTTTATACGTAGGTGTATGATCTTATCTGTCCGATCTCTTTCGTAAAAAAGATTAAAAATGTGTTTATGTATTTTAATGACTGTATATGTAAAATCTATGATTTTGCAGGTGTTAAAAGCTTCCCATAAAATAAGAGCCGGCTATAAAGGTGTGATAATTTGTTAAATATTTTTTTAACGCTTCCGTTAATGCAGCTTGATTATGTATACGTTGCTCGAGTAACATTTTCAACGCTAAAAATACTTCACATATGTATTTAGTTTAGTTTCGATCGCGTAGTACAGACGGATTGGCGAAAGAGGAAAGGGATTCGTCTGCGATCGGTCAACAAAATGTTACGAGTCACGTGCCACAGTTCTCGACGAGTGATTGAAAACGATTTAACGAGGACGCGTCTGTCTACCGATCGGCTTGAGCGAGTATTTGTGAAGTGTCTACAACAGAGAGAAATTGGTTACGAATAACGAGCAACATATAAAGGTAATTTCGTTTTATTGGACACAAAACATGCTTCTTCGATAATCGATTGCTGTTTGTCATTTAAATGAAACTACGTACGATCGTGCTTTATCCTTTTTCGAATGGTAGCGGCGTCACTTTGTAAACAAAAAACTTTGCATTCTCGGCTCGTTTATAAATAATATTAGTAGATTTACACAAATTGTGTTTCTAATAAATATTAAACATTCTAACTCGATTATTTCGCACTAGCTCGCTCGTAACACAATTTGCCAAATGACAAATATATAAATTAATTCGAACAAATATAAATAAAATGTTAAACTGTTAATTGTTAATTAATTATACTCTTTAAGACTACACCCGTGTAAACGATATGAGAATTGAAAGATTTTCGATCTGATATTTCATACGATGACAAGCTGCTCGTTGTTCACAACATTAGTCGAACAGTATCTATATGCGAGAAACCTCGAATAATTCATGATCGAAGATGGAGAAGAACGTCGGTCTGGGGAAAGTAGACGGTAGATACGATTAATGTTTAAAAATCGATAGAAGTCGTGTGAGACCAAAACAAATAATTGCTCCGCAAATAGTTTTGTTCATTTATAATAACGAAAGGACAGACTAGACTATTAGATTACTTCTCCTCTTTCCCCTTTTCTAATTTGGTATTATTCCTTGTGTTTAAATGTATCTTCGTCGTCGTGAATAGAATTACGACGTACAAAAATAAAATTATTCAACCTTGCACCGCAATAAGTTTTACGATATCATAGTTGAAGCTACTTTCGATGTATAGACTTTAGCCATAATAACTAGTTCAAACAAGAGAAAAGTGATGATAAATATGTAATAGAAAAAGAAAGGCATTCATTTAGAAGTACGAATTGGCTATTCTATCTTTACCAACGATGACGAAACATCGAATGTTCCATTCAATTCCGACGTACTTCGACTATGATTTATCATTTGGAAATATAAATCAAAATACGATTTTCATCTTCGTTAATCTTATATTGTATATGAAATAATATTATTCCCTTTCATTTTCGTAATTATATTCGACTTTATTTCTTCTCAGAAATATTGCGTAGGAAGATAAATTTGTTTCGAGAAGAAGTACACAGAATATTAACCAACCAAAGTGAATCCGAATTATTAGATATTTTCAGAATTAAATAACAATGAATCAGACTTCTTTCGGGTATGTTTAAATTGTTGTTTAAAATGTTGTTGTTTAAAAATCTGTAACAGTTTTTTCTATTCCTTTAGCATAAAGCAACGGAGGATCGATAAAAAAGAAAGTAGTAGTAATAACAGATGTTATCGTTAGTGAATAGTCGTAGGCTAGCTAAAATCGAGATAAGCGTAATTAGAATGTATCATAGGTGGTACAATGTTGGCGTAATGTCTTTGAATTCTATTTTATAATAAAGTAAATTACAGAAATAATGCGTCACATTGTACTCTTATCTTTTGATCTGCAATAATTGTGGAGAAAGGAAAAAATAAAAGAGAGAGAGGGAGAGAAAGAGAGAAAGAGAGAGAGGGAGGAAGTTAGAGAAGGAAGGAAAGAAAATAGAGAGAGAAGGAGATAGATAAAGAGAGAAAGAGGGCACATCGAAAGCTCCCACACGAACGTGCGTGCTTGAAATTGCGTGCTGTTAGCTAGTATGCCCTTCGCACGCTGCTCGGCTCTGCATAAATAAATTAAAGGGCTAAAAGCGAGTAGAGCTAGTGGCAAAGCCATGAACGTCGCACTGATCCTCTCTCTTTCTCTTTCCAGCGTTAACCATGGTAATAACGAGTGACACAGTTATTAAGATAATAAATTCTGCAGTGAAAAAAAAATCCGGGAGTGCCCCCTTAAAATAATTAGGCATCCTAAACGTGTTGCCCTTGAAGCGCGGCTATCTTTAAGGGTAGATTGCTGGGCTATGTTGTCATAATTAATGTAAGGGTTGAAGGGACGCGGAAAGGTATCTATGTAGAAGAGATTTCGGAGAATATACTGCGACCACAACAGGTTCGGCTTTAAGATTTATCTCGAGTAAACGCGTAATAAATATGAGCGAAATAAATTTCGAGCTAAGAGATTGGTTAATCCGAATTTCAAGAGGGTTCTTCGCCACTATACGAACCGAAACATTTTCGAAGGGTAGTAATTTAAATTGCTGCCTTCGAGGGTTCGCTCCGTTTAATTCACGATGTCTTAAGCAGTTCGCTTTTATGTTTCAGTAATCACGTCCCTGTACCTCCTCGATGTTATTTCCAAAAACGAATATATTATATCTTAACGTTAGATGGCAAACAAAATGATACAAGGTGGTCCCCAGTTTCGAAGTAGACACGTCTATGGTAATAGGAAATAAACTATGTTTTTTTCTTCTCGATAGTTCCACGTTAACCACCGAAAGAATAATACTTAAGAATGTAAGTTGTAAGATTTTGCTTACACATACCTCTTAGATATTGTATTCTCTTGCAAAGGAGAGCTTTTCAATCACGTCATACGTGATATGACGTACGTGATATGTCATAAAAAGAAATTTAATCCGACAAGAGAGGTCACAGAATATTGTGTGCGAGACGTTACTCGCGATTAAAAAAAAAAAGAAAAAAGAAACAAACAAACAGTTTATAAGTTTATATTCCCTAAGAACGATAAAAACATTTTAAAACACACTATACCTGAAGATGTTTTGCGCGCGTGGTTCGTCCGAAGCAGGAACACTTTTACCATTCTATCCAACGATCGTCGTAAAAAGAAAGGGAAAAAAATAAAAGATAAAACACGAGTGTCTTTCTTTCGTCTATCAGAAAGGAATTACCTCGGTGGTGATAAGGCTAAAGAGATACGGCATGTCTTCTCTAAAATACGAGTAATTTCAAGCCGAGCCATATGCGGCCGACAGCTTTCGGACGTTTCCCAATCTGATACTCGCTCGCCTGCCGCACGCCAGGCATCAAAGTCTCTAAGCGCAATTGTTATATCTTCAAATAACTTTATTACAAGTTATTTAATCCGATCTTAAGTTTCCAATCGATATAACAAATAACATTCAACTTTGCGTTATCAGAAATTCGAAAAGCAACGAGCACCGCTTGCTTCCGTTTCATCTCGTCTGCTTTATTTTTCATTTATTTCATTTAATTCATGAGACGATACTCTCACCGATGACACTTTCGGGAAAATTTTCAATTAAAATCGAGGTATTCGTGTTCCAAGCGAAACGTGATATCCAGTGAATCTTCCACGGTTGAACTTTCGAGCTACGGACAGTTTGAAACCTCCCGGGTATATCGTGTCAAGCGGCGAACTATTTCCTATTGTACCAGATCGTATTATCTCGAATTCTCTATATGCGCTTCATGGTATCTATTAATACGATTTGACGCTAGAGGATATTGATATAGAGTCGAGAATCATCCTGCCGGTGAAACGATCGATTTATAACATATTTTCCAAAATTCTTTATTGTAATCGCTATGTATCATTTTCGTTTTTCTTCTGTATCTATATCTTTCTCTGTTTTTTTTTCTCTTTAATCATATATAGATATATAGGCAGGTATAGAGAAAAAAAATTATATTTTACGATTACGCCATAACATCATTTTTTTATTGAAATATTTCATTGGCACTTATTCTTCCCTGGATTCAAATCGCGATAATAATATCGCTTGGGAGAATTCGCTATCCGCACCTTTTTCTGTAAGTTTTAAGTGGACCACGGAATTTTCGGTTTACGAGCTGTCCCTTGTGCTCATAAAACATTCGTACGGAAGGTGACATTTAAAGCTCGTAACCTCGAAAAAGAAACATTCTTTTAGATAGAATGATATAAAATCGCGAATACACACACACGCATATATAATAAATAGTATTTGAGTAGGAAAGAATTTGGCTACGCACTGGAGATGTTGTTGAACTTGTAAATTTGAAGTATTTTTAATTCATAAAAATGAAATTGTATTGTCAAATTGCAGTGTTTGTACGTGAGACACAGTTTGATTGTTTTAATTCATAGCGTCACGAACACGTTTAAAATCGCAGAAAATAATCTAAATAAGAAGATGCTAAGTTACAACACCATAGAATTTGAGAATATAGATTTTATCAATCTAAGGTTGTCATAAAAGATTACAATGGGAACTATCGAGAAACGGATAATATACATACATATAAATATATAAATATATATATATATATATATATATTTTATCTTCTACTTTTTACACTTCAAAACTTTCAATGGATGATAAGCATATCGACTTTTCGAGTGAAAAGCTCAAATGTATGTAACTTCTTTTCGATCAAAAGTACAGTTCGAAAGTTAAAAGGTTGGAGTACGTTTTGTTATGATTTTTATAAAAAAAAAAAGAAAAAAATAAAAAAGAAAAAGAAATAAAAAGAAAAAGTAAAAGAGAATAGAAAACATCATCCAACCAGTCGACATCTTCATCTAACGTAACATGCAAATACTGAGACCAAAGAAAAGTCGCAAATGAATCTAAAATTAGAAGTCTCATCCACCTTCTGTAACGACTCTCACCTTGCCGCGTCAAGTGTTCTCATTCGAACAATATACAACGTGTAAAAGTGTCATTACAGCAAGTCTGCAATTGCATAGATTGTTTTTTCCCTTTTTTAATTTTTTTAGGGCAAAGACACTTGACTCTCTTTCGTAAGAACTTCATCGAAACGAAGGGTAACTCGCGATCGCGAATCACAAAAGATTCCTTAGAGGGAATATATCCTTACTGGAGTCAAACTCGTATCTTTTATAAAACAAGTTCTATTGAAGCCATCCATTGAATGGTCCATGAATCTATTGAAGCTATCCATTGTGAATGGAAACTTGCGTACGTCGATTCGTAAAGTCAAACTGACAGATCGACTTTTTTCAAGCTCGACTTTCTTCCTATAGCTAGGATTCTTAAACGACGTGGAGAAGAGTATTCTATCGAGAAAGAGAGAGAGAGAGAGAGAGAAAAGCGTGTTAGATTTCATTCTTTATTTATTAGCGGAATTTAGATGTTTCACGCGTCATTCACACGTCACGAAATACGAGGGAAGAAAGTTGCTCCATCTTGTAGAGTGAGTAGACACATTGAAAGATCGTAGAATCGTTCGAGAAACTTTCGAACTTTCTCTTCTCATCCGAATAAAACACGATATCTCTTTATTCGTTTATCCATGACGATTGATTTTTTTTTTATTTTGACATAAAATAAGTACGTAACGTTAAGCTTTTTTGATATTATTTCGACAATTATTCTACGATATTTCACGACGAAGGAAAAACTTTGAACCCACTCAATGGTTGTTTCGACGTAACAAACGTAAAACAATGATATCCTTGAAACATCGTTAATGGAAAAACTATATCGTTGAGATGATTCTCCTCTATTGAATTTTCGAAAATGTTATTTTTATTTGGCAGATAGAAGAGAGAAGAGACGTATTCGTTCGAAGAGTAGTGAAAATGACTATCGAAACATCAACCTTAGTTTGGAGATTCCTCCGAGTGCAATAGTCGAAGTACTTTTTGGTTGGACACCCTCCAGCTTTCTCTCTCTTTCTCTCTCTCCCTCTCTCTTTCTCTCTCTCTCTCTCTCTCCCCCTGTCTTTTTCGCACTCGCACTGTATGATCGACCAAAACTTATTTCCCACGAGTGTCATGATTCGATTCGATACGAAAAAGTAGGAGACGAAAGGAAGAGAGAAAAGTCGCGGTTTCACTTCTTATCTTCTACTACGTTTCCTTTTTCCCTTCTATCTGCTATATCTATTACTACTACTATTACTATTACTACTACCACTGTCTTTTTCTCTTTCTCTTTCTTTTTCTCCTTTCCTGTATCTAGTTCTTTTTTCTTCTTCTTTTTTTAGCTCAAAGCATCATCTCAGAAAAATCCTATAACCCTCCCGAGATCGGTTTCGGAGAGAAAGGTAAGTGCACCGTTGAAAGAGTACGGAGCGGAAAAGTTTTTGATTACCGCTCTTCTTCTTGTACGCGTCCTTTACAACGACGCTTTTGTAGGATTACATCGTAGATGAAAAAAAGAGTGGCCTCCTTGAAAAGTCGCTTCCAACTTCGTAGATCATCGGAAAAACACAAAAGATCGGTTCGGTCAAGTATTTGTCATTCGTATAGTTAAATTTATAAAGAAATATTATTTCCATGAATTTTTCTTACAAATATACATAAATAAGCCGAACTCAGAGATGACATTTGAAAAGATCGATATACATTAAACTTCTGAATTTACCAGGACAGTTATTTATGGTTTTATGTGAAAAGGTCATTTTTCATATAGAAACGGAATATATATAAAAATGGTAAAGAGATACAAAATCCCCAAGTAATATTTCTTCTTTTTAACACTTTTCAATTTTATCATACAATGTGATATCATGCTTTCCGAATTATCTTTTATAGTTTCCGTACACTACATTAAGTTTAAAATGATCATATATGCATTCTATTCGCTCATATTATTTAATTCTCATACTTCTAATTATTTTAGTATTTTAATTAACTATTAAAGATATACGTATACCTTGCGATATTATCCGTATAATATTTTTCTATAAAACAATCTTATCAATAAATTCTTCACTTTTATACTTGTTATAAAAAAAGAAAGAATCATGCGGGTTTGAAAGATTAAAGCTAACTCGAAATATAATATATGGCAAGATATGTTGATAAATAACGAGTAAAACTCTAAGTGGTAACGAGGCTTTTATTCGCTCAAGCATAAAGCTGACAAGCCGAGAAAATAATCGTGCGAGTAGAAAGAACATTTTTAATCGAGTACTTTTTTATCGAATACTTTGCCCCAAAAGTATCGTAACCTTTTTCTTCAAGAGAACGACTTTGTCCCACAATGGCCCACGCGCAAACCCAGAAACGTTTTCTTTTTGCTGACAATCTTGTCTTCGTACTATCTCTATCTCATTCCTTCCCCGACATACGTTAATCGCACAACAGTTGACCCTAGTTCTTACGACAAACCCTTCGCTCGCTGAAAGAGAATCTCGTTTTTTATAGTTTTATTTTATTCTTCAGATTTCAAGCATACGTCGTTGTCTCTCGCGAAACGATATGAATTTTCGAGGAGATCTTTCCATCGAGATATGCAAAATTTTTATCTCGGAAATATCCCTTACGACGAAGAGAAAATATTCTAGGAGAGCTTTTTTTCCATGAGAGAAAGCTGAGAGAATTCGAACGATCTCGGAGCTTAAAGTAAACAATTTATCGCGATAAAAATATTGCGAATGAAAGGATTAAAAATGGATTAACCTCCATTTTTTTCAAGGATGAAAGATCGTTGTAGGATCACTCGAACTTTTAATGATTAAATTAAAAGTGTGTTGTGAATATTTTTAATCTCCTTTGCTAATCGCATAATCTTTTTAAAGGGAAGATTAAATTTATTCTCAAATAAGATTTCGCACCTTTAATAATAAATGAGCGAATAGAATAATAGATTTCATCGCATATGAAAAAGTTTTATACGATAAAATTCGTTCGTTCGTAACCATAAATAAATTTCATCTATTTACGGATTACATATTACTAGATTTACCTATCTATCTACAACCTGGCAACAGGTGAAAATCTCTTGTCGACGGATTCGAAGACTTTATATCTTGTTTCTTTTCTCTTATCAGATAAGACTTCCAATGTTCCGTGGGATTTTCTCTATCAGCTAGTTATTCTTAACAAATCTCTCGATAATCCCAACATCTCGTTCCTTCTTCTCTTTTTCTCTTGTTAAGATTCCACGGAAGTTTCCTTCTAACTAGTTTAAGCGAGGTAACAATTAAGCGAAGCCTCGTTACAGACTCTCCGCTCTTCAATCGTAACCCTTCGATCCTACTCGAACTAGGCTGGAAGGGCATTCCTACAATTAGGTTGATCGATAACAGCCTGTCTCGAGCAACGATCACGACCATGGGGATCAATCAATTTGGAAGTTTTTGATCTTAAGCTCTAAGTGTCTATATTTCCATCACTCGCCAATAAAATTCGCATCAAAAAGCTTCAGAACTAATTCTCACGATGCGAAGCAGGTGTCCGAGATAAATGCGATTATCGGCAGCCCACGATAATTCCGAAAGCTCGTTATCTAGGAACTAACGAGTAAATGCTAAACTTGTTTCTGGTATGGTCAGTATCTCGATTGGATTTTATTAGAACCTCGATTGCCTCGGTCATCTCCATCGTAATATTATAGCCGACAATTTGCATATACATTATATGATTCTATTTTCGCATTTCAAATAAGGTGCCAATTATTTCATATATAAGATTCATTGACGATATTTTCTAGCACGAATTTGATCGTTTTTCAGAATTCATGACACCTTTATTTTTATTTTAATTTTAATGAAATGCGATAAATGTCGCACCGTTTGCAAATATTTCTTTGGTTTCTTTATATTCGGACGAGTATTGGTACGTTCTGAATGCCGACGTTAAATTTTTAAAAAATAATTCATAATCGTTCGACATTATTTTCTAATGTAAAAATAATATATAAGTGACTATATTCATTAGAATGTTTAATTATAACTCGTTTTATTAAAAAAAAAAGAAACAATATACTATCATTATTAAACTTTCAGAATTCATAAGCTGATTAAACTTTAATGAATTTTTAAAACCATTTATATATATTCAATTGCATGAAGAATGTCTATATTGTATTTATTTATTGATTTTACATTCTGAAAATTTGTGATATGTGCATATGACAGAGTGCTACAATTTATAATTAAATTCTCGATGTTTCTCAATTCTTGTATGAATCATTTAGTTAAAAATTTTTCCCAATTATGATCACTTTTTCCTATCAATATCAGATCGTTTGTTCAGATAGAAATGGATATTTACTATTAAGTGGATTTCTTTCGGCACATTTGTGTGATTCGTAAAGAGATCGCCTTAATAAATCAGTGGTCGAATGCGGTAAATGAGGCGCGGTGCGACGAAATACAAAGCACATTAACAGTTGTCCAATGCTCTCTAATTAAATGCTTGCAAACACTTGATGGAAACGATCGTCAGACGACGGTCTTGCGATCTATTTACAGAGCGTCGCTATGATACGACAGTCGCAAAGCCGGAACGGACTGACAGCGGACCATGTTTCATTAACAGAACGAGAACAGAGAATGCAATGGTAGCTTGGCTTCCGTCGAACGACGGTGGTTACTGGTATTTGTGGGAACAAGGCATTTCAATTAGAGTCAATCCTCTGGTGCTAATATAAGTGCTTTCTGTTTCTGGTACATCCATCAAAATTAGATTATTTATTGGTACGAGACTCTCGATTTATATTGGCTCTTAAAAATAGAATTCTGAATTTAGAAGCAGTATATGGTTAATTAAGTTAAATAAAAAACAATTTACTCAAGATAAATCGGGAAATTGACTTTAATGAAATTTTCCAGTTCCATACGACGAAGAGAAGTAGTTGAGTTGCAATCAAAGTTGCAACGAAAAGAAGTAGTAACTTGCAATACAAAAACTGAAATCACTTTGTTAAGATTAATCTTTCAATCCATGTTGACTAAGTATTTTTCATTGAGTTTAATGAGCATTATAAACTTTATTCATTAAAACCTTATATATATAACAACTATAAAATGTTAGAAATGAAATATTTATACAACTTCTATTAATTATCGTGATTATCAATATTCATATTTGCTACCACTTTTTAACGTCTATACTTTTATGTAACGTAAATAAATTTATCAATACATTGTCATTGTTATCAGCTTTTTGCTTCCTATATGTAGTTATCGAGAAATGAACATTTTCCGGAGATGCCAATCTCCGAACAACGTGAAGTATGAGAGTAACAAATAGAGGAAGGAAGAGACAAACAATAAGTTTACTAATAACTAACCGGTTATTACTGTAATGCAAACTAATCAAAGTTTCATGTAAAGAATCCATTCAGCTTCTTGGGATGTGCCAATATCAACCTTTTAATTTCCCTTAATTTTCCCTTCGATTAAATCCTCGTTAAATGTTCGATTAAATCCTCGTTAAATGTAATGACGGTAATAATGAATTTATACAATCCGAACACGAAAACTTACTTTTTTCTTTTTACAAAATAAACGAACTGCTACTGCTTTATCTTTGCAAAAATATCAAAATATTAACCAATAATATATATATACATATGTATATATTCCAATGAATAAATTTAACATATTTGAGAAACTGATTGAAAACATTCAAAGGTTGCTCATTAGTACACTTTCACTTCGACGTTATTAAAATTTTATTATGTAGCACGTTTATGATAAGAATCGTTATTTTGGACGATATACATAGCTACGTACATTTGTGCGAACGAGTTAACTTTTTGTTGGTCTATCTACATGGCGTGCGTGCTCGTGCAGTTCCCGATTTCAGAGAAATAAGGAAGAAAAGAGTGAGAGAGGAAAACAGAAAATGAGAAAAAGTAAGATAGATAAGAGTAAGATAGTACGTCCTAATATTATTTATTTTTTTATCGGCAATATACGAGCACGTTATTGTCCTATGCGTGACGTCCTATGTTAAGAATGATCGCGATAGCCTTGTCATGTCCTCCTATCGATCGCTCATAAAAAATATCTTAGTAGCGGAGCATCAACGCCAAATCGTATCTATTTTATCTGACAATTAATTTTTTTGGCTTTTTTAAAACGAAGTCAAACTACACTTTTACTTGCTAATTCGTCATCCGATCGATTCATTTTTGATCATTTAACTTGCATCATGAATACAAAAGTTGAATCAAAAATTAATACTTTTCGTTACTTTATGCAAGCTCCGAAGAAGAAGAAGCTCGAGAGACATGCGATTACGTGATCTTTATCCCTTACATATACCATGAAATTATTGGAAACTCTTGTATTCTTTCAACCATCCCCTCCCTATTTTTCTGTTTTTTTTTCTTTCCTTTTACTTTCTTTTCCGTAGAAAAAAATCGATCGTGTCTCTCGTTGCCACTAAAATTGCTTTAATATTATACGACACGTAACATATAACGTGGTCTCTGCATATTAATATTTATATCGCAATTGTTACGGTTCTGTCGACTTTTAAATAGTTTATGAAGTGTACGCCCTCGCGCTCCGGGATCGTTGCTCTTTGTATCGTTTCGTTCTTAAACATAGCGGAAAGCTTGTACAATGCCTATTCGTGCCGAGGTTACTAGTTCTCCGTATTGCACCATTATACTCGATTCTTCTAACACGATTAGTGTAACTTATTCTTTAACCATTATTCCTTGTATGATATCTACAGGATAGAACATTTAATTAGAAACACTTGAACGTTTTTGTTAATTTGCTTATGAATGCATGATAATTCAATATTTCCAAATAAAAACTTATGGGTTCGAAATTCTAAGTATATCGATAGGGAAATCTGATCCATTAAATTTCTTTCTCTCTTTCTCTCTCTCTCTCTTTCTTACGGAAAATTTCGTTTATTACTAAACAACACAATGTTCCTATTTAAATAGACAGTTCTGTATAAATCGAACTTCATTAAGAAACGATGTAAATAATCGTAAATTGGAAACGTTTGGAAAGAAAATAAAGACAAAATTTCAACGAATTCTTTATTTATTCAAGTCATTTTACCTTCCAACATGTACCTTAGAAAATAGTGAAAATAGTGCGAACCGAGTTATTATCTTTTGAGTTGTTCTTTCATCATCTGTAATTGGAATTATTCCGCGGTATCGTTTACTTTGTGTTTGTTCGAGTGGAAAGGTATACTCATTGTATACTTAAACGACATTTTTCATAGAGAAACGCTCATGGCTTAGTTAAATCTACCAAGTCGAAATCAGGTCTGGATATCTAATATTTGCTAACCACTTGTCTTGGCGTTGTTAGTTGAGACTGTTATCCGTGGAACTTTTTGCACTGAAATTTTAGTTGAAACGGTTCCTACCGTGAATCTTAATTTATGAAACATCGAATGCAGGAAATCATTTAGAGAAATAGAACAAGAGAAACAGAGAAATAGAGAAAGAGAGAGAAATTCTGATAATGGAAAAATAAAAAGAATATTAGTTTTGTGACCTATCGAAAAATGCAAATCTAAATTTGTATCGAATTGTTGGCTGTCTAATCAACAAATGCGATAAACCAATTCAAACGAAAATCGGATCACAATTAGTAATTGAATTTATGTCCGATAAATCGTAATCTCTAACAATAACGGCATTCGAATTATCCACGAATTTGTCACTATTAGGAGACGCGAATAATTTGAATTCACGATTATATTCGATCTTTTGTCAGATTATTTTTGTTAGAGGAACAATTCTATCTAAATTAAGGTTCGTTTACTAATTAGAGAGATTCAATGAGGTCGATTCAATTTAAAACAAATGAAAAAAATATTTATACCCTTTCAAAAAACATGAGTCGGAATAAGAAAATCTATTTTAAAATGTTTTAATTATGTTAGGAAACAAAATTAGTCCGAAATTAATAGGAAAAAAATGTCTAATTTAACTTGAATACTTACACGAGGAAAATCCGTAAAACTTCGTATGCTATAATACGGGTAATTAATAGTACGCTCGAGAACTATCATCCATAGGTTCGCTTCTATTATTCGCTTCTATTTATCATCATTCATGGGATCTTAAATCCGTATTGTCTGTTTCCAAGAAATTATAGACAATTCGGATATAAGCTAACGTATAAAATTGAGATTCAAACGCAATTAAAATACCTTGGTATTCTGTCGTAACTGTCCCAGCTAGTCAGACAATTGTAGCTGCTGTATCTGCTCGACGTAGTCATCGTTAACATTTTCCTTCAGGATGGCACGTCGAACTCGATCCCACGATCACGATGTGCCGAAGAGAAAGAAAGAGAGAAAGAGAGACAACGAGGACGCTGTTTGATATTGTACACCGTTTTTTACCGCACTATATTAGCCGGAATATTCTAAGAGAATTTTTGGTCCGCTTTTCAACTCACGATGCTCAATCGGCCGACATTGACTATTCGATGTCACTGAGCTTCGATGAAGCATCGAAGTGAACGAGCGAGATTTCGCGAACACGTTAAAAACCCGTAATATGTATAGATATATGTATATATATGTGTGTGTATATATATATATATATATATATATATATATATATTTGTATTGATATATTGTATGCATGTATATATATATACACATATATATAGATATATACATACATATAAAATATATGTATAATATATATATATATTTATATATATATACACATACGTATGTATGTGTCTATTTATGTTTACATATATGTTTATATATGTACATGCATATAAGCAATTCTCTTTTTTCCCGAAATTTCACAGAACACTCATATAAAATACACTAAGCCACTAATACTTGGACCACCAGGCTACTTCGCTTCTTTTTGGACCACTTACACTGTTTTCCCTTGTTAATTAACGATAAAATTAACTATTAAATTCTATCATAGACTTAATTAACATCTCATTTCTCTTTGCTCGTCGCGCATATCCAACGATTCATAAGCACGGATTTTTTCTTCCATATGCGCTTGTTTCTTACGTATATGTAATATTAAAAATATTCTACGTTTTTGGACCCGCCAACCAGCATGCTGGATAATATCCTAAGTAGGAGGAAGGAGCTATTACCACTTTCCTTTGTTCTTCCCTCTTTCGTATCGTTTCTCACGTTGTTTTAAGCTCTTTAAATTCTTATTCCAAGCGTGCCTTCCTCCGTAAGATATTTACTTTCTTAACCGAATACACATAACACGTAGTGATTTGCTGCTATGAGAAGTCATAACTCTCTTATCCTCTTACTCTTTTTCATCTCTTTTCCTTATTTATTTTTTTCTTTGATCGTAAAACGTTAATTGAGATCATGATATGAGAAACATTAGCACATTAGAAGATTCAATTCAATCATTCTCTTTCGAATTTTTTCAAATTTGCAATCACTTTGGTACATTAACACATTCATTCTCAATGAAATTTTTTTATAATGGTTTCTTCTTTCCGCTTGCGATCCACATATGTATTTCGAAAAAAGCCAAGATTTCGCGACATTTTTTCCCCTTTATCTTATCACTTGTTTTCGAAGAACGAAGACTCGAGAGGATATCTTTGGTCCCGTCGCGAATTACTTCGATCACGATCCAGATTTTTTTCCCGTTCGATCTACTTGTTCAAATTTTGACTCTTGGTCTTCCGTCACTTTACGCGCATTTTTTTCGAGAAGTTTACGAAATGAAAAAGATAGTCGTTTTCGGGAAACAAAAAACAACAAAAAATTCACATTTCGTAGATATTTCCCTTACGTAGAACATAAACTCGTAGCGCGGTGACCTTTTCCGTTTCTTCTTTCCCTTCCTCTTTGTAAACTGTCTTCGTTAGCTTTCTTCCTTTCGTTGTCTTCGTTTTCGTCACGGACGTCGATTAAAATCACGGTATTTCGCATGTAGGCAACGACACTTCCTCTTCAGATAGCGAATCATTCTTCGTGAATTCGAAGAGATAGAAAAGGCCGCGTACTCGCGCGATTTCATTAGCCCGCCGTTCTGGCATCGAGAGGCGCCGCGAGAGGACCTCCTCTCCGTAAGCTCCCAAGTATAAGGCGCTTCGCGTGGCCTGGCTCAGCGCCGACTAGCGGATTCAGCCTCAAACTTTTCCGAAGTGAGAAAGCACAGGAAGGATTCGCGCAAGCTCAGAACTTTCCCTCTCTCCCTCTCTCTTTCTCTTTCCCTTTCTTTCTTTCTCTCTCTCTCTCTCTCTCTCTCTCTCTCTCTCTCTCTCTCTCTCTCTCTCTCTCTCTTTCCCTCTCTCTCTCTCTCTTTTTCTCTCCCTCTTTGCAACTCCCACCTCGAATGCTTCCTCCTTAAACACCCAACCTTATGAAAGCGTGGAAAGGGCCAATAAACAATGGAGAAGGTCAAGTAAACGGTACAAAGAGCAAATGAAAAATAATCAATCATGATAATAATGACCGATTATTTGTCGAATTATTCGCTAGGTATTTGATAAAATTTAGATTTTATTTCGAAGACCACTAAGCCTTTCTTATCCGCGCGGTTGATTGTGGAACGTTTAAATGTTAAAGAAAGTAATAAATGTTAAAGACTCGATGACGTTGGAAATCCATTAATCGTTTATTTCACGAATCGTTCTACGAGTTTTCTAATAAAACAGGACGATCCGTGACTTCCGAAGAATTCGAGGGAATAAAAATCTCAAAGAAAGCCATTAAGTGATGACTCGTATCGCAGATCGAAAATATAGGATAAAAAGTGATCGCTATCGTCCTCTGTCAGACTCGAAATATTTCGATAGGAAATTTACGAGTAAAGCCGTTCCGCCCATAAAACACTGGCACCATCGATCGTAAACCTTTGACCTCGTAAGAGAAGGGCCTCGATTTAAGGACACAACTCAAGCAGGTAGATTTTACGGAGAAATCTCGTGGAGTCGTATAAAGACGATTTCTTTAACGCGATCCAACAGAAATATTCTTCACGAGTGCGGTACTCTCTACATACTATCAGAAAAGAAAAATTTCATTTCTTTGAACTTCTCATTCCCTTTCTCGTGCATCCTAAAGATAATCAAATACTTCAAAAATAAAAGAAAAAGAAAAAATGGAAAGGGAAGAAATGAAGAAATGAGTTTTTTTGTGAACAAAAGAAAATTAAAACATAAGCCCTCTTTTCGTCGATATACACATCTATACACATTTATATAGACGCATTTAATCGATAATAGTTTTAGTCGATAATAGTTGATCGTTGTATATATATGTAATAATGATCGAGTTTGATTATCTTCAAGAATAATGATATTATCGAGTATCTTGACTAGCTCAAAGCGAAAGTCGAGGTGTTCCGCGATTGAGGGATAATAAATTTTATAATTTTAACATAAAACTTCAAAAGAATGATACATGGGAGATCGTACTCGATTAAATCGTAACTTAAATTGATCGATTTACGACCAGGTAAAAATCATGTTCGCTTGAAATTTATAAAAAGCTTGTTAAAATGATAACATATAATATCTAGGAAGCTTCGATAGCTTCTCGATAGCTCGTCAATGTTAACGTTGTGATATTAAAATTGTAAACCACATTGTGTACGTATTAAGGGTCGTTGTAATGAAGTTCATATTTCATTTTGTTCGTTTTTCTCTTCCTTATTATCCAGCATTGGTTAAAAGTACGATCTTTAAAGAAGAACTTTTTTCGTTACAATTGAAAGAGATGTAATTGCTTCCGCAAAATCGATCGTTACACTAATTTACGAACAAATAGCATTAAATGTACCGTAAAAACTATCCGATCGTGATACTCTCTCTTTTTTTTTCTTTCTAATGAATGTAGGTTGAGTATCGCATAGAAAAATAACAATTTTTCAAACGATAAATCGATCGTTCTTTAAGATGTTTTAAAGCAAACATGAAAATACATCGGGTACATTCGAAGTACAAACATACGTTGTCTAGTACTATCGATGTCGTGTAAACTTTAAGAAGATGTGTATTATTCATCTCAAGCGCGGCGAAGCTGACGACTGCAGGGAGATGAGTAGGCAAACAGTTATGTACATACTTATAAAGACGATACGCAAACTAAACTAAGTCCTATATTTAAGAAAATAACACGGAAAGAAAAATGTTTATTTATTTAGTTTTGGTCGTCGCCTCCCTTTAACACTTAAAATACTAGCTCAGAAAAATAACGAATTTGAGATTTGCCACGAAGGAGAAGAGGATAAGAAGGTTAACGGCACATCGAAGATGTCTATAAACCAAATATCTAGCTAGAAATTATCTGCAACGATCTAGAGAGAAAAAAGGAGAGAGAGAGAGAGAGAGAGAGAGAGAGAGAGAGAGAGAGAGAGAGAGAGTAAGAGCGAGAGTTCGATACGATTAGAGGTAACATCATTGAAAGACCACTTCCACTGCATTAGCGGGTGGTGAAATGGCGTCGGTAGTATCTAAAGAAGAAAAAAAAAGAAGAGTTCGTTTTAGCCGAAAGAGCGAACAACGGTGGCGGTTTCAAGAGATTCGTTCGACGCTTTCCTTTCTCGATCTTCTTTATCTCACTTTCTTTTTACTTCCTTTCGTTATTTTCTTCTATCTTCCTTGTCTTGCTTCCATTTCCTCTATCATCTAACTCGCAATGGGATTACTCACGAGATGGCTGAAACACGATGGTGCCTCGATCATAAAATTGTTCCTTTTTCGCTTATGCTTCCGTCTACGTTCTCAATGCCGTCGCGGCTTTTTTAGTTCGAAGTTTTACCGTCATCGTCTCTATACAATGGCAGCACAATCCACGAGCATTCGTTCGACGAGACTTCCCATGGTATAAACTCACCCCTCTGTCCTTTTATGGGAATATTTTACTAAAATAATCGGATACGAGAGCAAAGCTATTTTGGGAATCGTTGATCCTCATAAATCATTACTGTCCATTGATCTATCTATATTATAAATCAAGAGAGATTTTATTTAAAAGCTTGTATTTCTTTAAAAGATTCAGCCATTTTAAAGATTTTAATTTATAAATCCAGCTTTTTTTTAAGCCGAATTTATGTAATATTTTTTATTTTTACAATTCGCGAAATTGTCTTTTAAAAAGATATTATGCTAATAAAACTCCTTGGTTTGATCAATAAGTATTGTCGAACTATTACATTTTTAAACGATCCAAATTGTTAACTAAATCTACGTACACACTTCACCTTAAGTTTGATATTTTTACGAGTAAAGCGAGTTGCTCTAAAGAGGAAGTTTGAGAAACTGTATGGAAAATAAATGGGAAGATAGTGGTCTTAAGGCGCATAAACAACGCAGTGAGATTTTATTGACTCCATTTTCTCTTTATCCGTGACCACATTTATTATGGAGATTTTAAGGACAAAGGGGCTTTTCATCGTCCGCCCTATGTGATAAGTGGCTCTGTTATCGTTGTCTAGAAAGAAGAAGAAAATAAAAGAACTAATGGTACAACTGCGAGAGTTTAGGACGAATGAGTTTAGCATATCAAATAAAAAATATGCAACCGCAGCATAAGATTTTATCTTTGGTTTGATATTATTTTCGATTATCGTAAATGCAATCAAAAGAAACGAATCACACGATATAGGAACTGAACGAACTTAAATACTTTCTCTAGACTTTTCTTACTAAGCAAAAGTCTATTATTTTCCGTTTACACTGATATTGCTGTTTTCTATCTTGAATTTATTCGAGAGTAAAGAAGGCTTGTATTTATTATAATATCCTAAAGCGAAGATGTGAACTAGGCTTGTAAGGTAAAGAAAACAAATACAAAGTGATTTATTTCAATACTTTTTTAAGGTTTTAGATATGTGCTTTTTAATGATTGCCTTGTACTTCGATTCGAAAATCAATCGTTCTTTTCATATATATATAATAAACTTATCGTAAAATAAAAACACGGATTCTGATTGAATGAAACAATTTATATGCTAGATATATAGCAGATAATATCGAGTAACTATTTATATAATGGTTTGTATACGTATATTGCTCGTTTTATCTTCCGATCTGTAATTTCTAGATCCCCGTAAATTGTTAAGAAATAATTTAAGATATTCCGTTAGTCGTTATTAAACAAAGAAAGATATATGTAGGTACATATATGCGTATATCAAAAACAAGGTACTTGAAGTTTTGACGACGATCTTGGTTGGTTTATCCTAACCAAATCTTTCGAGTAGCCCAAGAAGCCGGTCCCTCTTCTCGTTATCCTCAAGAGCTCGCTCGCAAATGGCGCGCAACATGCGTTTACATCACGATCTTAATGAACCCCATGTTTATTCCAAGTCTCGTTCTTTCACTTGAGAATTCTCAGAGAAAGGCTACTCCCTGTACGATCTTTCTTTCTCTCTCTCTCCCTCTCTTTTTTTCTCTCGTTTTTTTTCGACTTGATCTTTGACCTTTCCGTGCTACGAAAGAAGAGATACAGAGAGAAAGAGACTATGAGAAAAGAGTATCACGATCCCCGAATCGCATTACGTTTTTCATTTTGCGCGAGCGCGAAATAAGCAGAAAAAAGAGAAAAGGTTTAGAAATAAAATCTATATTATAGAAGAGTAGAAAATTGTAGCAACATTATTTTGCAGATGATTCCGAAAGAAGCCCATAATAGGTGTTTAACTGACAAACTAAAGAAATCAATATCGTTTAAGTGGACATTTTATACGCAAAACTTTATATTCGGATACCTTTGAAATGTATAATTGTTGGTAGTTTATACGAGTTCTCCGGATGAATTTCATCTACCTATATAATATCAGAAAAAGTTTCATAAAAGATCATGCTTCTTCGGATAACCGAGAGGAATCGTGTTTCATGAAAGGAATAATAAACGAATAAAAGACGAAGTTAAAATTCTGCTTTAACGAGATCTAAATACTCGCTTACCTTGGTATTTGAAAGGCAATTTCGTCAAGGGAATCGCTTGGTTGAAGAGGGGCCCGTTCAAAGAGCTTACTAGGGCCCCGATGAACTTTGTTGCAGCACTGCATCGATTCGGCCGTTGGTTGCAATTGGTCCCCACAATTGGTCCCACGTTGTCCACTTTGGCTATTTGTTCCATTCTTTAATTGCTTCTTTCGTGTCTCTTCCGCCTGACGGCGCAGATTGTGCAGCCGGAAGAAGTACATCGACATTTCTGTTCCACACAATCGCGAGTACTTTTGATCAGAGAGATACAAAGAGCTGTAGCTAGGGAGTTTCAAGTGCCTCGAGACGTCTTCTTATCGTGCGAACTTTCTTTTAACGATTATTACGAATTTTGCAGGAAAGTTTAGAAAAACTAAGCAATCGCATCGTCGGAAGTTTTTAAATAATCTACTTACGTTTCAATATCTATATTAATCCTCCATGAAACGATGCTTTTTTGCATGTATAGAAAAAAGATTAAATGACACAAAATTTGTAGTACATAACTCGTACTATAATATGACTACACTATACTAAATGTAACTATGTGTACCGAACAAATATTAATTTTTAGATACGAACTAACAATTAATTTTACTGCGAAGAAAGGAGATAAAACTAAATAAATACGACGATAAGATATGTAAATGAGTGTGTGATTTAAAAGTTGCATGACGTTATAAAAGATTTTTCTTTATATTTAAAGAACTTTTCTTTTATTCTTGTAGTTTACAATTTGAATTTTTCAAGATAGAATTCTTAAATAATGAAATATTTATTTTTTCAACAAATAGTTTCTTACGTATTTGAAATATATGAAATATAATGACTTTTGCGAAGAATTTAACGACTGGAAATAGTATTTACGTGATGAGAAATTTTAAAGAACTGGAAAATTCTGCTTTCGGCGAACCTTCCGACGATAGCGTCGTTTAAGAAAAATGCCTTTGCCAGTTGGAAGTGTAGAACAAAGCGTTTAACGAGGCAAAAAGGAAGAGGGAAATTCTCTGAAACGCGCTCGAAACTACTGCAACTCGCGCATGCATATTTAATTATTGACATGTGAGTCATTAGGTACATGCGCAAATTAATAACGCGCGAACATTCATTTTGTCGTACGTCTTGGGACGTGATATTTAATGTGGAATTAAAAATGCGTGCTCCTAATAAATACACGTAACATGCGTTCTCGTTCACGTTAAATCATTATATTATTACACCATCATTAGATATATTTGTCGAATGATAAAGATCGAAACTCATAATTCAGTTTTCTTTTTATTTTTATAACTCTCTCCTCGTCCAATGATTGCTCTTTCGAAATTCAATCTGATCGGATATGTTCAAAAAGTACATTTACATATTTCTCCTCCACTTCCATCATTATCCCGAAAATATTCCCCCAATTAATTTTTATATTCTATTTCAAATAATACAAAATTTAATTTTTGAAAGAAATGTTTGACTTTCGGGATAGCTCGTAGTACACTTTTCGTAAGAAACTACAGAACGGAAAATATATTAAATATTTTCAACGGTATCGTCGAACGTCCTCCTTTTTCATATCTCCATTTTATCGTATAGCAGAGTCCGCAAACTTGACTTCGAGACGCTTTTACTGTCGTTACTGATTTCTTCAGAAGGTGAGAAAAAGTGAAAATAACGTTTTAGGAATTCTTCTCTTTGGAATGCCGTTTGAAAATACGATTTTCTCTTATCACGCCATTTAATGTATTTAATTTATAAAGTATAAGCTATAATGTAATTATCGATAATATAAATATATCAATGAGCTAATTAAATAGAATGAAAAGAATGAATTTTAACTTCTATATCCCCGATGACATTTTGCTTTCGTTTTGTCTACTATATGCGGGTATCTAATGCCGTATGAGAAAATCAAAATAATATCTCAATCAAGTTACCTCACTTTTGGAGAAGCGAACGAACATCGAAGTAGTTTCACGGATCATATGTGTGACCTGCTTCTAAAGTACATATGTACGTGTAGCGCTATTCTCATGAGTCTATGCAAGCTCAAAAAGCTCAGCTCTATCTACTAACCGCTTTACTTTGTTACTCTACCTATAGTTCTCTGGTCTTCTACGCATTTTAATTTGGTATTTGTTGTCCTAGTAAATATTTCAAAACAGAGATATTACTCATTCGAATTACGTCATTGTGACTCTCAAATGACTTAGGTGTATTTTCATTCGCCCTTGAATTTTTCGCGTACCGTATTTTTCAATGAAAATTAATAAACAGTGAATAAACAACATTGTTAGTAATGCACAATAGGCGGTTCTTGGATTTCAAAAAAATATAGGAGAAACCTGAGTCATTATTGTCGTTCTTATTCCCTTTTTTTTAATATCCGCTTCATTGATTTATTATTTGAAAAAGCATCGTATTTTCGTTCGAAATATAGTCGATATGACTGACTCACTACCCAATTTTTTTTTATATCGATCAAATCGAACAAAAAGCTTCATTTTCTGGCTTTTATTATGATTATAACTTATTATGATTTTTAATGCTTCCCACTTTAAAAAGAATCTTTGAATTTAAAACATTTTCTTTTCCTTAATATTTCAATATTTTAAAATTCTTTAATAATGCAAGATATAAAAAAATTTTTGCATATTCTTAACGGGTTTATTTGTTTCAACTTTAATCTATATAATCAATTTTTTATTTCAATTTTTTATTTCTTGAAATGCTTCCAACTTCGAAATAAAAGATTGAAACGAATAGAAATTATTGAATCTAAATATTCGTATGCACTTTGATATAAATGTTTAATCAATCTATTCAATTGTTTAAACGCTAAAATGTATTCAGACACGCACATGATAATC
This sequence comes from Vespula pensylvanica, assembly GCF_014466175.1. Lineage (NCBI taxonomy): Eukaryota > Metazoa > Arthropoda > Insecta > Hymenoptera > Vespidae > Vespula > Vespula pensylvanica. The sequence continues at coordinate 3,706,602 of NC_057694.1, forward strand.
TCCAATACGAAAGCTAAAAATTTAAGCAAGTTATTTGATATTTCAAATAATTTTCGAAGACGATCGTCTGTTACACTTTTCGTTCTTATATTCAAAAAATCTTGCAGATCCTGTTTGAAGAAAAAAAAAAGAAATATAAGCTTTCTTAAGCAAGCGTAAATTTGCGAAAGTATTCAATGAATGTCGAGTAATAAGAAAACTCTCAATAGAGATGACCCTTCCTTCAACGTTTCGAGTGAATTCCGTTTGATAGGTAATAGGTACTTAAATCGGAAGAGCTACTCGAAGCTAAAAAGAAAAAAAATTCCTTTCTCGGCAAACTACTCGAAGCAGATTACCTGAAGATTGAAGAAAAAAGGTTTGGCCTCGATTAAAGAAATCCAGCAAGAAATCTCGTTGGAAAAGCCTCGGTTGATCCAAGATTCTCGAAATTCCATTTTCAAGTAAAATGACGAAAAAGAATAGTATGATGGTATGCAAGAGAAGTCGACGTCATTGTTGGATGGACATTGGAATCAATACAGAGATATCTTCCCTTAAGAGTAAACCTCCCTTAAGATTCGACTATGACGGGCACTAGCAATCTGTGGGTGTGTGCTCTCCATTCCGCTATTATACTACCTTAATTAATTAATCCTTAGACAGTGATGATCCTTTCACGAGGATAGCTAAGAGTCGACTGGAAGGATATTGTGCTAATTATCGATTGCATCAAAGACGTCCATTCCTTGACCTATGAAATCATATATTTCGAGGAAGAAAGAAGCTTCACAAATTGGATTATAGTTTCATGAAAACGTTATGTTCGCGTCTGCTCGATAAACGATCTAGAACTTCATTCTTATTAAAATCACCAATACGATAAGGATTCTTATTTTTCAATTTCATGAGAATAAAGAAATCTTCTCATATTGATAACTGAACAATTGAATAAAAACTTTCTATAATTTCATTTCCTTTCATCCTGGAAATAATTCTTTAGAAAGTATATTGAAATGAGAAGATCTGACATAACGAGATCGTGCAACATAGAAACGAAAGTATAGTATACCAGGTGCTATAGAAACAGTTCTATAGTAGGAGTAGATGTGTCTCAAGAGAGTACTACGAAAGATACATTGACCTGCCTGAATTCTCGGTTGTGTCTGATCCAATGTGCTTTTGTAAATCACCTCGCTCGTAACAAGGTGAACTTCATAAATGATACCATCGCCTCGAATCTGTAGACTTAAGGGTTTGACCTTTTCGAAACAAGTTTCGCAAATAGTTCATCTCTGAGTATCTTAATGTCTTCTAAAGAGCTCTTCAGTGAAAATTTCTAAGATTTATCTCGAACTTAGTTGTTCTAAATTGATTTCGTAATATTGAAACAAGAGGTCATCGTACATAGAACTGTTGTATTCTAATAGCAACTTTATAGAATATTGGTATGTACTTAGGTATCTTAGCATGAAGTATATAATAAAAGAACTGTGAGTGTATCAGGCAAAAAGGATTTAAGAATGAAAAATAAAAAGAATGTTCTAATCAAATGGTTGCTAATATCGTATTCCTTATAATCTCATGACACCGTAATTACTTAGGATAATTATCATACACTTTGTATCGATTACTGAAGCAAACTTCATCGTCAAAAATGTCGATATTGAGATAAAATAAGTTATCTTTGAAAGCTATAAGGCTTAATAAAACTATGAAAAAAAAGGATCGTCCGAGGAAGTGAGTATGTAAACGTCCGAAAATAGACACGTTGCTTGCTGGGGTGGAGAAGCCATAAGGATCATTCCACTTAAAGTAAAACGTTTGCGTCCGTAGAAGGGAGTTATATAGATGGAAATTCCAGCTGTAAGAAGAAGAAGCTTCTCAAATGTATTCAAGCATCTCGGCACTCAAATTAAGAAAACTCCTAACGATTCGTCCTTCGGATTCTGATTTAGTCCCCCTATTCGATCTTACTCTTTTTCTATTCGTTTAAAGAAACTCGCTGGGATTAATCGAGATAAAAATGGACTTTTTAGGATAGCTCTTTCAAACGGATACAAACGAAGTGTTGATTGCTTTTCGTGGATTCTCTAAAAATCCTTTTTTTCTTATCATCGATCATCTGTGCCGACTTTGAATGATCGTTCGCTTTGTTAATCCGATAATGAATGGCATTTTAACATCGCATAAAAATTGCTCTATTTATATATGTATATATATATATATATATATATATTTATTTATTTATTATCGTTTCCTTTGAAATGTTTGTCTTTCTATCCTCCCCAATTCTTCTACATTTATCTCTCTCTTTATAATCAAGAGATACATATCGATTCATTTATCGAATCTCATTGCGAGTGGCATTATGGATCTTTTGCTCGTTCCGAATCAACCCTCGTGAACTTTACCCTTTCAGTTAACGTTCGCGGTTATACGACTCTCGACACTGTCAAACTGCTTCGTCAGTGCTTTACGAGCGGCCTAGACACGATTGGTTGCTATGATCTATCGCACGTTTATTAGAGCACGAGCGAATTGCCTATAGTATAGTCGCCTCGCGTAGTAGGTACTTGTAATCTCACTCTCTCTCTCTCGTTCTCTCTCCCTCTCTCTCTGCTCTGTGCTTTCTGTTCTCTCTTGAGTACATGTGGACATATGAACACATCACAACGATCTACCTAATTGCCTCATGTATTCTTGGATCAATTTAAATTACCTACTCTAGTAACAGAATTTTTCATTGCTAAAAGAAACATATTACATTATACTTTTCGAGTTTTCTTCATTCAAGCTAATTACTTGTAGTATGTTAATTATCACTATTGTATGTACTATAGCTATACATTTTTATCGAACCATTGACTTACCGATTTTCATCGCAATTAACCGATATCACGAAGGGAAATTTTGAGCTATCTATTAATTGATCCTCTATCGTTGATTCTCTATCTATTACTAAAAATATAATCGATACCGTCATTAATAGTTGCATTCAATTAGCATGGACGTAATTATGCTGTACGTGATTATGTGATTTAAAGAATTACTTTTCATTTACATAGATTTGTTATTAAATATGTTAAACGCGAAAATGCAAAATGTATTACGAACATTTTATTGAAAATTCAAATATGATATTTTCCTTAATTCAATGTTATCCTATTTTGGCGTAAAGGCGAGATTATATTCCTTTTCGATCAAGTTTATTCAAAAATCCGAAGCAAAACGACGTACCCTATGTTCTGTTATCTTGCGATGTCTTTTTCATTGAACTCGACATGTACACGCATATATATATATATATATATATATATATATATATATGTATAATAAATGCATTTAGGAAGTTTAATGAGATAATTAAAGGAAATGTGGCAGAAGTTATCGCAAAATTTTAATGCGGTCGTCACTACGTCGAAGTGAATTCTCTTTAAACCCGTTTGACTTTCCAGCCTTTGTAATCTAGAACTGCACGAAGAGCACTTAACGATTGCAATTATGCAGGTAACAGTATTTCCTGGAGTAAGTTACACGCTAGAAGCTTTTCTGTGAACTATTAAAGCATGCGCTTGAACGGAAGCTAAAAATTTCGATATAAAGGACTTAAGATTTTGAAAGGAGAAGAGTCACTTACGTTATTCATATTCTATCTTTTAGCGATGACTATCGAACGTTTTAATATAAACACATGAAACCTTCCTATTTCGAGATTTAAGAAACGTAAATCATAGGAAATGTAATTCTCCTGTTATTATCTTAATGTTCGGAATGATAAGAACGCGGAAGAAAGGAAACTTCAATAAAAAGTACAAGCACGATAGAGACATTAAACTTCGAACTTGCATTCTTATAGAAGGATGGAAAACGTGTTCTATTTGTACTATTAATTTGTTCCGGAACTATTTCCGTGGAGTTAATTACCGAATGTCGTTCTCACTTCTATTCTATTCGAAGTTATAAAGTTCGAGGTTTGTCGTCGATTAGCGTACTTGTACGATTGCCAAGAGTCAGGAACGTTCAGAGACGTTTAAGGATTAACGAGGAAATTCTCGAGAATCTGGAAACCTCGGTGTCTCAACAGTCGGTACAGAGGGGTATGAGAGGAGAGGAAAAAGGGAAAATTACTTTAAAATTCATCTTGCTAAATACATGTCGCAGTGCAGAAGAGCGACATTTAATCCAGTGTTATAACGAAAGTTTAATATTTATTTACAGATATCTACTGATTCTGTTGCATTTTAAATCTTATAATATTAAAATATTAATAAATGTTATCCTTTTTATGCGATTATTATAAATTAAGTCGATTTAGAAAATAATGAAAATCTTAATTAACACTTGGATGTTTTGGGTTTAAATAAGTATGACAAATTAAATTTCTTTCTCTGAAGAAGAAAGAATATTAACACTTTAGAAATTAGTATTTTTACAACATCTGTCAATTGAGAAAAGCTGCTTATTTATTTTTATTCTCGGTTTATATTAAAATATATTAATTTTCAATAATGTTAATAAAACAGCTATAAGTTATTAATTTGTTAATAATTATTTATCATTTCGATAATTACCAAATAAGGAATTTAAAATCCGTCATTTTAACTGCTTTCGTTAAAAGTTATCATTGATAATATTTTCCACCAGGCGTATTTTGTTTAAATTTAATCTAAAATTATGTAAATTAATACATTTTTTCTGTAGGATATTTATACAACGTACCGATAATAAAAATTAGTTATCATAATTTTCATTTAATATAGAAAACTTTTAATTGTATTTGCTCTTTTTTTTTTATTTGTTTCTGTAGATAGATTTAAAGAATTAAACCAATTAACAAATATGTGCAAATGATCGATTTAAATACATATTAATGATCACATGATAATTACATTAGTATGAATATGTTATAAATCCACTTTATGAACTTTGCTTCGACAGACTGAAACCTCTTTATAAATTTATCTACGTAGTAGCGTCATATCAGTAACACTTAGCATCATGTGTTAGGAATATGAGTCTCACACTCTTTAAATACTTACATTTATTAGCAGAATTGCTAGAAATATATTACACTTGTCACTTTTGTTTATCTTTTACAAAATTACAAAAAGTTTTGCCATTTTAATTATTCAAAGTCGGATTTAACGATCAGTGAGAAAATATGAAAATGAATAACTCAAACAATAAGTGAAAAAAGAATAAAATATGCATTTTATGACTATTACAAAAGTGGTTTTAAGTTATTAAATTATTGGATAGCTGACGAATGAACATTTATTTTAAAGAAGATTTCAATTTAAAAAATCTCTTAATTCGAACTGCTCATAAAATATTCATAAAAAAAAGAACTTCTAATTTATATTTTGATTTAACGAGATAACAAAGATTAACAAACAAACTAATGTTTCGAAAGTTAAATTTAAATTTAGGAAATTCGAATTGATCGATACATTTACTGATTCGCAATTTGATTTCACGGAATTAGATTCACCTGCCTTCGATATTTCCTATCCATCAAGTAAGTTGAAGTATCTCTTGGGCTATGGCTTGCACATCCGAGAGGATAGCAATCGGAGAGCAATTACTGGATCAGAGAAGAGCTCACAGGGACGTGACAAAACTATTTCACGAGCGCGTACAAGCGTCATATAAGCTACACGATATAAGAGAGAATAATGAAAAAAGAAAAAAACAGAAAGAAAGGAAACTTTCTTTGGAGATTGGGCAAATTGAAAGGAAGTTAACACTTATTTGCAAGTTATGCAGATAATAGAAAAAAATTGTCTAATGCATTATTCAAAACAAAAACTGTTTCGTCAGAGTCACAATATTATTGAATCGTTTCGAGCATGCAATAATTATCGTGCTAAATATTAAATTAGATTTCAATTAGCATGCATAAGGGCATACGAGCCATGTAATCAGGAGACATCAACTTACACTCAAGACATATCGTGCAACAAGTATAATACACTTTCTTTTTTTAGCTGGCTGTGCACAGTACCTGGCGATCTTTTACCACTAAACACTTCGAATCGTCATTTTAGATCGTCAAGTTTAAACGACGTCTTACGGTTTTTTCCGGAGAGTCGCCTCGGTGATATTCGATGATATTCGATGATTCGATGATGAAAAATAATGATAGATACATAGAAATTCACTTTCGTTATTAATTCCGATTTAATAAATATGTCGAAAATATTTAGGCTCTTTTGTGTCTGAAGTTTTTATATTGTGTTTCCTTCTGTATATATTTTTTCTTCTTTCTTCAATAATAATTGACTATTATTCTATTTTACTCTTCTAAAATATGGCCCCATAAATAACGAACGGACAGTTAATATATAAGGTACGTGTTTCTGTTGCGTATAAATTAGGTCCCTTTATCCTTCTTCGTCTTCTATCTTTGGTCCATATATTTTATCAATGATGCTTTTATTCTTAAGATTACGATGTTCTCTTACGATACTCTTACGTTAGGACACTACGTAGAATTCTTTGCTTTATCTTTTATCGACTCCGTCAATAGATAATCACTGGCGATACTATCGGCCAGTCCAATATAGCTGTAATCATAAATGAATTTTCGACTTTTAGTAGACCGGAGAGTAATTGATACAAGCGCTAAACTCCTAATAAGATCGGATTTCGATTGTCCAGAGACGCACAGAGGTTATTACATTTATTGGATTCCTATCGAAATTTAAGTGGATTTAAGTGGAACGAAAATATCTTTTGATCCATTTGACCTTTAGGTCTCTTGTCCATTTTTCTCTTTGACTACTTTCTATCAAAAGGACTTAATAAAATATTAAAATACTCGCAAGAGTTCCTCACTTCCGAATAAATAAAAAAAAAAAAAATTGATATGACTTTTTTTTAGATAAAACTTATATCCGATTTTCAGTTAATCGAAGTTAATATGAAATCTGGTGCGTGAAATTAATAGTTTAGTCTAGTACAAGCAACGGCGAGCAAGTGCATGATGCATTCAGGTCAACACAGTACATTACAGGCAAATACTGACTGTAATCAAGTAGCTTTCGCTACAAAGGAATATCATTAATTGCACCGCACTGTGGTTTTCCTAAATGTATACACTCTAAAAAGTTTAATTAAGTAAATTACTAGTAGCGGAGATGAATAACAAATGATAAATTCTATCATTTGCACACTTGCTACCTTCGCAAAAGCATTGTGCTTTGTTTTTGTCGACAAAAACTTTGATGTCCATTAAAAAGTATCGTCCATCGGTCTAGAAATTTTGTAGAGAGAATAATGTTTCAATGGAAAAGATCTTGCTCGTTTTCTTTTTATGAAATTTAGTTTCGACAAATTAAGATTAAAGAAAATAACATCGAGATGATACTAATAATTTTAAACAAGCTCTATCGTTTTTTAATTTTATAAAATACTTATTTGTAAAAAACATTTTTTTAATCTCATTGAAATTTACGTACAACTATATTATCCAACTAAAAGCGATATGTATTAAATATTACAGCATTATCTCTCATCTTTCGAAGTGGTTGACTTTTCGAACAAGTCGCATTGCAAGATAGTTCGATGCACGAACTATCTTCCCTGACAGATAATAAGATCTGCATGATGCACAAAAGCCGAGGTTATATAATAATACAATGTATCGACAAAAGTCGGTCACGTTGGATATCATAAAATAGAGCAATCGAGTGAATGAAAATATTGAAGTACCAAACTGCAAGAATAAAATATCCTTTTATAGAATTTATATTTGTAAGAAAAATTAATGACATATGAATAAAAACAGATACCTATACGTATGAAGATTTTAATTACTATATCTGTAATAATATATCTATAAAATAATACTAGCATTCGATATTTTAAGAGAGTAAACGATGACGGTGGACTGTGTAATAGGAGTTCTCTGAAATTACGAAGGTAAAACGTGATTTGAGTTTCGTTGAGTGCCTCATTTATTAAATGCAACAGTGAAACGAGCCTACTGCGAGTGTATTTTGTAGCTAATCATCTTTTAGGAAGTTGGTATGTTTAGAGTTGAAATCACACAATATACTAGAATACACTAACAGGAATAAACATTATTTAAATGGCTCCGAGGTGAACTAATTCCATGTTGTACTTCGCATTTTAATTGCTTTAAGCGCGTAACAAGTTGAAAAATCCAAATATTTAATATGAAATTTATGTTTTATCATCAGTATTAGATATATATGTCATAATCTCGTCATATTTTTTAAAACTTGACCTCCAAAAACAACCTCCAAAGAATTCGACAATTTTTGATCTCCCACAAATACCAGAGATTTAAGTTTCATCGTTGGAATACCAACGATATGTTCCTTGAAATACTCAGAAAAGAGGGTTGGTGCCGTGAAGAATAACGATGACAGTTTTAGGAGAATATATCGGTAGGTCGAATGCTCGAAAATCTTGTGATAAAGAGTCCATAATTTAATCTGTTCATTTTTCATAAAAAAAGAAAAAAATCCCTACATAAGGCAACAACAATTCATGGATTTTTCCTTCAATCGACTTTTTTTCTTCTCTCGGAAAAGTTCACTTATTATAAAGACTCAATTATATCGATTTCAACCAGATCTACCTCGAAAATTTCAACGATCTCATTCAATCGAGCACGTACTAACGATTTCATTTCAATCTTGTTAATCGTGCGGAAAGGAACACGCAAAGAAAAAGTAATTTGGTTTCAAACCAACGATTTTTCCTTTTAATCAGATAAATTAGCATAATGTGTCTGAAGTTTGTGTACGGAAATCGTCATTTAAACTACTTCGATAGCGGAAATTCAATATCCAAGGAAAATTGGTATTTGGGTCAATTCCTATAGTAGAAATATTCTGTTTCTTTCTCCCTCTGTCTTCCTCTCTTTCTCTCTGTCTCTCTCCCCCTCTTTCTCTGTCATTCAAATCGCTTTTTCTTTTTCCTTCCTTTCTCTCGGTATCACTTTATTTCATTCAAAATCAAATTATCCCTGTTACAGGATAAATATGTTTACCACGATCAATATTCATATTACAAGACAGATGAGTCTCATTTTGTAAATTTTCTATCTAATACATGCTCCACCAACGATGACAAGAAACGATATAATAAATCTAAAAAATTTTTTACTGGAAGATTTGTTGCTATCGTAAGGAAAATGTAGTATTAAGATACTTTCCGATTTGGTTTTCTTTCCGAAAGAAATTTATTGAAAAGCTCTTTGGTGATTTTCCTCATTCATAGTAATCCGATATTAATTTTACGAGTTTGATTATTTAGATACACGTAGAAGATATTTTATCAAATACTTTTTTTTCCATATTTCCAATCGAATTCGTCAATCTTCTTGGATCGAATCAATCAATCTTGAGCAGGCAGAGAGAAAAGTAAATTGAGGAAAAATGACAAAAAGTTTTCTCTTGATCGAAGTACAACGTACAATATTATAAGTAATTTGAACAGGAGAATTTCATTCTACGTGAATTTCCATGTGATATTTCATGCAAATCGACCGATAAATTATCGGTCCTATTAGAATTTAGAATACCACGTACTTTTTTTCATAACGATAATATTATACTGAAATTTTAATAGTTCTTTCTTTGATAAAGCGGGTAAAAATAGTATCGGATCGAAATAATGTTTATTTCTATAGTAATACCAAAAGTGTGAAGCGATAGATTACCTAGGATTTTTCTAACCGTGTAATTTACCTCGGAAGAGATAGTATATCTAACTTCAACCAAAGGATGCGATAAATAGTTACCCTTCAGCAATGATATTGGCTTTTTCCCAAGGAACTTCTTCTCTTCCGAGGATATATAAATCTTTCACGTTGAAGGTAAACGTTGGTACCAACGGGAATAATTTTACGAATTTATCGACAAGAAACAAAGTCAGCTGTGCGAAAATCAATACGATCGAATATTTCGTATTTCTTCAAGAAATTCGAGGCTGAATTTAAGACTGTAGTTTCCTACGCAATTCGAATATGTTTGCGAAACAGTGTAGCTATATCATTGATTATATATCATGGTGTAGTTACATTTTATTAAATAGCTCTAATAAAATTTCATCAATAATTCAAACTCGTTCGAAGTTATTCATACGATTCTGAAACAAACGAAATTAAATGGCAAGATCGCATAAACATTTTATGGCAAATATAGAAACTTTTTCGGAATCAGATTTCTTTATGTGAATATAAAAAAGTAAAAATATGCGAGAAACGATTAACTCAGCTATCGTGCCGTTAAATCTACCTCTAAGGTTTGATGCAATTCGAACTATTCTTGTATCATGAAAAAGGTAATTCAATAAATGCATTTTACTGTTCACCAACGTTTCAGTTTTCCATTGTACTTCAAGATTTTTCTATAGGCATATAGATATACAAGAGCTATAAAGTTTCTTGAATTGTAAATCGTAATAAATAAATAGGTATCGTTCAGACACTCGGAAATTGGAGGAATAAATATATGAAAATGTCAAAGATTCTATCTTAAAGATCATTGAATTGGAAATATTGAATTAATGTCGAACGTCGATACCATGTGCTTGAAAGTTTCAGCTAAAGTACTAATTAGTGAAAGCAGATTGTTCTACAGAGACTCTTCTACAATGACCTCTTTCAAAACTTTGGTAAGTATTCATTCAAAATTGTTTGAATTGTTTGAAATATCAATATTTCCGAACATACGATTATGAAATCGACTACTAAGGCTTGTTAATAAAATTTTCCACGCAAACCATTCCGACAAATATTTAACGACTACGTGCTAAAAACATATTATTATTACCGTTATACGATATTAAACTTTTTTAAATAGGATCTATACTTATAAAGTTTGAGTCGTTTAATTTATCTATAAACTTCAGTTTTGTGCACATCAAAGTTTATCGGCGATCTGTAATTGTTTATAATTGAAAGAAAAATTGGAAAACGTAGCATTAAAACTAACGAAACGGGCAATGAATAATTTTATGGGAAATTTATTAGAAATACACCGATGAAATCATTGATGAATCATTGTTTGAAATGCCTCGAACAGTCCGGCGAAATGATCGATGCGATAATAACATTGAGAAATCTTTGCGAACACAACGCGAAGAATAATCGGTCAAGGAACATACGCACGTGCGTAACCAAGTGTCCGCTCAAAGAAAGGAACATTTTCTAATTGACATTACGCGCACGGAAAATTTAGCAGGCAGTCGTTATATGGGTTGCGCGTCTATTGTTAGCGTCGCTAAGGGGAATCGACTGTCTGTGTACGAAAAGACTCGTAAATCCGTTCGAATGAAATTAGCTTTCTAACAGCGCCATATATTCACCTACATGTTGACAGGTTCAGTCTTATTTCTTCTCTTGAAAAATATACGCCCTAACGATATCCGTGTTAACCTGAGTTGAATTTATAGTTCACCATGATAACTTTATATTCGAATTTCTATAAAACTCCGAATGCATAGGAATAATATCGATGTCATAGAATCGATGTAAATAGAATAGTTCACTCGAATAAATTAATTATGTTTCACTTGCAAGGGAAAGATTTAATCTTCCTTTTTTTTTGTACTTACATACCTTGATATTCTTTCAAGAGAGAATGTCACAATATTCATACGCATCGATGTGCAATATTCACTCATACTCAAACGAGTATGATGGTTATGTCGATATTTATTTTTCATCCTTTCATTCGTCGAGCATGACTAATAACACGTACGCGAAATTGTTTTTATTGCAGTATATGTAATGTAACTAAATCCACGCGTTATTCACACTAGATTGTATCAAATAGACTCGATCATTTATTTTTTCCATATTTAAATTGCCGCTCTGACGTATGTCAACATGAGTATACCTATCTACCATTAACCGTTTGAGTGCCAGGAATCTTTGAAAAAAATCTTGTCAAAAAGTGATAAGCGGTGCAATAGCGCTTGTTTAAACACATATCAATCGATTCGAACTCACTGTCAATTACACATTTTTCCGATCTTGCTTGGCCCAAGATGCTCCGGCACTTTTCGACATGAAATTTAAATAACTCGATCGCTCTTCATGGTACTCACTCAAACGATTAATGTACGTTCATTTATAATATACATTTATATTATATTCGAAATAAATGGAATATCAAATGTACGTATTACTTGTTAATTACGTTTGCGCCTTTTCATCCCCCTGTCGTATAGAGTTATATATACGTATATCCACTCGAGCGCTTAATGATTACGATATCCAACGCAAACAAGTCTCTTCTACTTTCCGATTTCACAGGCATATCTACTACGTATATCCTACATCGTTATGGAAAACATATTTTTTCCTTTTTTCATCGTTAGGCGGAATCGATTTAAGGGTGCACCGTTGAAATCTAAAGTCTATTTATCAGATGATTGAATATATGTACTCGATCGAAAGCATCCAATCGATCAAATCGATCGTTCAATTATTTCAAAGGAAATAATTGTTTTCCTCCTTTCATTATCCAATGAATTTTTTTTATGATAACGATTGACCTCGCGCATAATTCTTTTTCAACAAGAAAAATGATCTCGGTATTAATTTTATGATTTGCAGTTTGATCACGTATCTCGATTTTCGAAAAGAGAAAAAGAGGGAGAGAGAAAGAGAGAAAGAGAGAGAGAGGGAGAGAGAGAGAGAGAGAGAGAGAGAGAGAGAAAGAAAGAGAGAAAATGGCATACATCGAATTTTCTTTCTTTCCTTTTTTTATAAAAGGAAATACGAGCGAAGTGTTGTTGCGAAAGGAATCGGTAGCTCCGTTATCCAAGGTTCGTTTGACGTCGAGTTCTAACGCGTTTCTTTGTCGGTTCAAAGAAGATTACCAATTGCGTAGTACTCTTTATATTTATGGCATGTTCGTCGATAGAATCGAAGCGTCAATGTGTCGTCACGTAGAAAGTTCGATTAATTGCAAGAGAGTCTTTTATTAAGCATCGAGGACGGTATTCAATTTGTTATCTTCTTGTTTCCCCGTTTCATTCTATCCAGAAAATCTCCGATGACAGTAGGAGGTATCACAATTTCACACCGTCATTCTCACACCTCTTCATCCTATCTCTACCAACTGCGCGGGATATTCTATCTTGCTTGATTAAACAGATCTGCAAACGGAGAAGTTAAGGGAGAAAAAATATAATGATCGTGAACGAAACAATCCATATCTAAGATATCAAAGAAGTCGATTAAAACGTTCCTCCTCCCAAATTTCAATTGATAGAAAAGGGTATTAGAAAGATACCCAAATAAAATGATTCATTTTGGAATATTCTTGACTCTCTGCAATTTTCGATAAAAATAAGTTGACAATTTCTTTCAACGTTATTGTGCCTTCGTTATACAACTTCATCGTGTTTAATTTTTCGTTTTGTGTTCTTTTTCTTCTTTTTTTTTTTGATTGGGAACTCCTATCTAATTAAATGCCCGAAGTACGTTCGATTAATTCCTTGTTTTATTACGGTTGCGAATTTAATTCGATTCGTCAAGATTTTTCGAAATTTCTTACGAATGAAACGTGAAATCTGAAAAAGAAAAGGCATTCCCTCGATAATGGATCGATTATAAATTATTCCTCTTTTAATCCGTATTAATATGATATCTTTTAGATCATTCTTTCCTTCGCGATAATTCATCATTGAAATATTTCGTTCCACCTGTTGAATTCATTGTAGAATATCTGATGGCATAATGAATTACGTACGACAGACAATAAGTTAATCGTTATGTCTACTTTGTTCGTGGTATTATAACTTCTGGTTATGAGATTGAGATATCTGTTCGTATTTGAAAAGAAATGAAGAAAAAAGAAATGGAAAGAGAACTAACTCGGTACGTCTACTGGACAATCGATTGTAAAATTTTTCATTCATACTCGCGAAGATGTGTGAAAAATTCATCAAACGGATTTAATTGAATTTCTTTCATCAGTCCAAGTGGAATTGTCTTTTATCAATGTCCTTGTGTACGTCTCTCCAAAGAATTTTATCTATTAAAACGCTTCGGATTAGCATGCCTCGACGTAACAATAAAGTATTATTTGCTTATTAAACGCGAAATATTAAAATGAAGACAAGATGAATATGCAAGAGAGAAAGAAAAATTTTTATCGATTATGTACCTCGGAAAAAAATCCAAAAAGTGGAAGCTCTATGATAATCTATTCGGTACATTTACATAGATCTTTCTAGTCTTGAGAAACTTTACTGTATATACACATAGCTTGTGTACCTTATTATTAAATTATCATACCTTAACAGTTGTGGAAACTCGTTGCTAGATTACTTTTTTATAATGTAAATATATAAAACTACGCTTTTATGTATTTAAGTTTGTCTTTGTAAATATTATCTTTTAAACAGTATGAAAAGAAAGATTGTAAAATTAATTTTATACAAAAAAAGTAAATAAAAAATCGTCGGTGAATAAAATTTACTATATCAACAAATATTATATTGTGAACAAATATAATATTGTATTATCTGTTTAGATGAAAACTTTATCAATCGTTGATTCAATTTAAATTTCGTTTACTAAAATAAAGAATAACAAAATATCAATATCCATATCACCGAATGATCGCACCGTTATTTTATCTAGAAACTCAATAAAATATTGGTTAAAAAAAAAATAAAAAATAAAAAAAAAACAAAAATATGCTCGTCGACAAAAACAAGCCAAAATAGACAAGAAGGGCGATCCTTATGACAATCATCAAATTCTACCATATCCAAAATGTGGAAGAAATCCAATCGTATTTCCGTCCAAATAATTGCACGCGATAAACCGACGTACAAGTGACCGATCGATCTATTAAACGGTTGAAACGATTTCCTGCAAACAAATACATTATATATATACATATATATATATATATATATATATATATATATATATATCGTATCAATAAATGCTACTAACATGACATTAAGATGTAGTTAAATTATCGCTGGTCGATTAGTTGGTCATCGATGATCAAAATAACTTTGCTATCTGTTGATTCGCTTCGATGTCACGAAACTAATCGTTAAGCATGCTAATGTAATTGATTTTAATTCATGAATTCGTTTGTAATATTATTTTTTAGTTAAATCTGTATTTCCAAGCTAAGTTCCATTAAAGCCTTACTACCATAAGCTCATTCATCGAGAACGCTTTGATTCCCGAATATACATATAAATATATACACACATAGAAGATTATCGCTAATTGAACTACTAATTACGAGTACAAAATTAGAACTCTCCGATCTCTTTACACAAAATACAATAGCTCTCGTATTACTCGGATCATTCACTCCGTTCCGCTAATTAGCTTAAAGATGAGCAAACAAAAATATAATCGCGCGTTTTTTAGAGACCCCTTTTATCAACGTTACCCTCTGTTGAACGAAACGTCCTTTTCTTTCCACTTTCTTCTTCAAGGTCGACACCATTCTTTGCTATTAGACAAAGAACTTAGTCAATGTCCCTAGTATGGCCAAAGAGGGATGAAAGGGATGCAAGGCATCCAAGATGGCGCCACTTTCGCGCTTTTCAACATATATTACAAAGATGAAAGCTCTTCCTAAAGAAATCCTTTTAACGACCCCCTTTCAGCATCTTAACTAACTTTCTAAATCCCTACGAAACATAATCCCCAATCTTAATTAATCTTGCAACTTCATTACTTCTCGTACTTAATATTACACAAAATGAGAATTATTTCTCTCGAATCGTTTAAATCCAATTGCTATGAAATATATATTAAACTGGATAATTAAAAAATGGACGAACATTTAGATAAGATAAACACACACATATATATATATATATATATATATATATATATATATGTAAATATAAATAAATATCGAAGGAATAAGAAAAAAATATGAAGCAAAGATTATAAATAATTTTTTCATCCGATAAAAAAAAAAAAGAAAAGATGTTATTTTCTCAGATCAAATTACGAAAAGAACGAGGAAACTCTCCGGAAACGATTGGATTAACTAATGGAAATAAAACGAAAGAGGCGATCTTTGACAAATTGATTGATGTCTGTCTCTTTGTGCCGTTCGAAAAAAACGAATCGTGCGTGCACGAGGTCGTAGATGGCGTCGAGGTACACGAAACGCGACGAGACTGCCGCATCTCAACCGTACGGCGGCTCGTAGGCGACTGCCATCCCGAATGCTCCGACGCCTCCAACGCCTCGCGCGCTGCCAACAAACGAACAAGCGAACAAGCGAAGGGAGAGTGAACGAGTAACTTCCATTTCATCCCCTACCCTTCCCCACCTATGAGCGTAGACGCCCCAAAACAATCGTCATTTTCGATTTCTCTACCTCTTATTCTTCACCCTCTTCTTCATTATTGCCTCCCCTCTCTCTATTTCTCTCTCACTCTCTTATTTTATTCTTCAATATCGACGACAATCGATATCTCTTAAACTTTTTTTCTTAGATTTCTTAGATTTCTTTGAATTTCTTTCCATCTTTTACGTTAGCAACTTTTTAACAAGATCGTCCTTTACTCGTCAAACTTTCTTCTTTATTCTTCTTCCAACTTACAGCAATATTACGATGTTTTGTTTGTATAAAACTACCGTTTTCAGTTCTCTCAAACTCGTGACCCGAAAACACTATTGAGAAAAATGAATGCTGACCTTGTCTTGTCGTCTTCTTGAAAGTGAACTTAATTGAAGTGAATCGAGAGGAAATATGTAGAGTCAATTCTCTTTTCCATTTATTTCTGTTACTTGTTCTTCTCTTTCTGTGAATTATATTTTTTTATGACTTCGTGTCGTAGGACATAGATTCAACGATCTACTGTAAAATGTCTATCATATTTGATTGTATGAAAGGAGAAATTTATTTTTGTATCGATACGACGATCATATTCCCATTCGTTGATATCTCGATAAAAGTTCAGAAGTAAAATCATCCATTATATGATCAATTTCCTATGTCTGTCATTACTAATCTTTTTCTTAATATTTTTTTCTTTTCCTCCCTCTTTCCCTCGGAAATCAAATTCACATCATTTCAACATCCTTTTCGGATAACTTTTTGGCACAGAATAGATGAAATTATTTGATACTCAAAAGATGTGAAAGTCGATTCTGAAGTAAAATTTATCGACGTGACATAAGTCGAAGTGTGCTATTTGTCAAAGACAGAGAACGCGAAGAAGTAAAACTTTTGCAGAAAGATACATAGTCGCTTCCATTCGCGTTTCGAAAGAGACGTTAGTTACAGAAATAACCCGAGACTGCAATTTCTTCGGTTGTTCTTTATTTACTCAACGAATACCTTACGTTAGAGTTTCCATCGTTATTTCGAGTTTAAATTTACATCCATTTATTTTACCATTTTTCTACTGGCAAAAACTCGACTTATATTTTTAAAAAATCATCGATGATAACCATGTCTTGAAAAATACCACCTTTATGTGAAAACTCTCTTCCCTATTGTTTAATCTTTTTAGAATCAAATATAATTTCCTTGAAAACTTCTTGTTGTATCATTAAAAATAACCAAGATATTCTTTGTGCATTGTCTTAAGTGGCTCGTGCAATATTAAAAAAAAAAAAAAAAAGAAAAAAAATATAGAAAAAAAGAAGAAGAATCTTCGAATAAAAGGTAATATTTTTCTTCGTTGAGTCACGTCACGTGTCCTTTGAAATTAGTATTAAACTTGTAAATTTGTAACATAATCCAAAGTAACATAGGTAGATGAGGCGAGTCAGTTATCGTAAATATATGTTTAAAATACGTAAGTATGCTCATGAAGCTCGACCTACTTTTTCTTTTCTTGCTTTCGGTCCTTCCATTATGGAGAGAATAGTTGAAAGATATAGGCATATGTATGGAAGACTTCTTTATAACTTAAATTTCCACTTCATTGCATTATTTGGTCAAACATTCCGTGAACGACTAACCAAATTCTTTGACGTAGAAAACAGATCGTTCAAGTTCGATGAAGACGAACATTTCATACAAATCGATTGCTATTTACTTTCGTCATTTTCTTTTTTCGTGTCACCGAATTCGTGACACGATTCGTCTTCTTAACGATTTGTAATCACATCGAAGCTTCGTCAAATTTCCACAAACCTTTTTCTGTTGTGACCGGAATTTCATAACAACTGAAAACTTCGTTCCGAAACATTTCACGTACTTTCCCCTTTTTCCGAAGGTTCCAAATCATTTTCCCAACTTCTTTTATTGTTATTCCCTAAAGGTTCGATTGTATTACGAAGTAAAGTCATATTGTGGATGAGTATAAATAGTATTGTCAAAAAAACGCCGATTTAAAAATGAGACGATCGATTTAACACTCTTGTACGTGGAAATGGAAAATCAAATAAAAAAAAATTTTATATCGTTTCATTAAATTATATTTAAAACAAAAACGATTAAAGAAATAAATATAATAATATATTAATATTTTATATAAGAGATGTTGCAAAAAAATTGAAATTAATGGAATACGATAATTGCAATCCCTCTACAAATCTCGTTTTTTCGAAACAAATACATCATTTAATTGTATTCGGCTTGTAAACTTTCTCGTTAATGGTAAATGTGATTTCACATCTCGTTCATTAAATTGTTTCTGTTATCAATATCAAACGATTGTTTCGATTAGTTAAGATAAAGAGCAAACTTCGTTAAGAGAGAAAACTAACGAGAAAAGGAGCAAGAGATGGCCAAACTACGTTTGGTAAAGTACAAAAGTTTGTTTCTGTTTCTATGGGGAAATACAAAATCAAAATCAGCATTAAAGTTTAGTTAGAAAATGAAAGACTCTTGGGGCAAACGAATTTAAATTTAAGTCGTTATAAACGAGCACGTACTTTCACTGTCTCTCCCAACTTCATATTTCCACTACATTCGATAAATCATGCTTTTCCACGTACGATTACATCTAATTCGATCGATCGATCGATCGATCGATCGGATTGATACTTAATGAACATATTCACAAGTTGTCTATGCAGGTTTGAGTTACGTCAAGAGAAAAGAAATATCGTGGTGACAATCTTATTAATGGCAAGCAGAAACCATCGTACCCTCGTTCTAAAATGAAATTAATCACTTTCCTACTGGAAATGTTTAATAATACAGCGGTTTATTCAAGCGTGACATTTTTTTTTACACAATAAATATCTATCGTAAAATATAACACAATTTATACTGTATTTAAAATAATTAAAAATTTGTATAATCAAATTGAAAATCTCTCTGTATTTGCCATTCATTATCTCTCTTTTTCTTTTCTCGTTATCAATTATAAATTTATTTCAAATAAGTTAATTATCTTCGAATAAAAAAAAATTTAATTGAAAAGCATTTAATTTGACTTAATTTAAAAAATATATTTAAAAAATAAATTTTAATAGTCGATCAGTTTGCAATAAAGGTATAAAAAGTACTGTCCCTGTTATAAATGACATGACATAGCAGATTTCTACTTGACACGTCAAATCGCACCGTATCGTATCGATAATCCTTACACACATTATAAGTTACGCTTGTAAATGTCTACCGTAAAATATTGAAAAATCGAAGGTCGATCGTTTATTTAACATAAAAAATTTCATTGATAAAATGACAAGAATATGCATATAAAGAATAGCAAGAAGATAATTGTTTTATAAGAACATTATGTAAAAGGATTTGGAAAAAGAAAAATGTGTAAAAAAATTTATTAATGATTTTTATCAGCTCACGAAAAATAGAATATAATCGGATCAAATAACATGTTAGAAAATTAAATATCATTTTTATAATGCGATTAATTTAGTAATTATAAATTTTACAGAAAAAGTTCTTTTTTTCACACGGGAAATGCATACTTTCTGAAAAAAGCATTAAAAAAATTGGATATGATATTAAATTTTCTCATACATGTATATTACTCTCATAGTAGTATTATAGCGTGTATTCTATTAATCATCTGACATTGAACATAGGACATTGAACCTCGTATATTGATTGCAATTCGTACAATGCGTATTACTACGAAGGAATATTATTTTATCACTAAAATTAAATTAAAAGTTTAA
Organism: Vespula pensylvanica; assembly: GCF_014466175.1. Classification (NCBI taxonomy): domain Eukaryota; kingdom Metazoa; phylum Arthropoda; class Insecta; order Hymenoptera; family Vespidae; genus Vespula; species Vespula pensylvanica. The sequence goes on from NC_057694.1 coordinate 3,726,670, forward strand.
TTGGACTAATCTACTATCCAAAGTAATAGTATTTTTATATTGAAAGTTCATTTGTTATATAAAGCCAATAATTTTGAAATTAAAGTAAAAGAATTAGATACCTCACATTTTATCCTACTTTTCATATTTAAAAGTGATTTTCCTCAAAATTAGATAATGCAATAGACAATGATACAATTAAATTAATTACCTTGCAAATGTTGCGATATTAGGTAATTCGAGATTTTGTGGAAAACTATTGAAGAGTTGCCTGTTCTGTCACAAAATCTCCTTGTACTTTCTCTCGAGTATTTTATTCGTTACTTTAAAACGTCGAATAAATTCATTTAAGTGTTATATCTGACTTAACTAGTAATTTTGTTCGTACAATAATTTTTGTAAACGTGGAAAGGATTTTAATGACTTTCTTCATTTCCTCTCTCATTATTTATATTACCGAATATGTATCTCTATTTCTTGTCACTTATGAACTACATTAAAGATCTTAATTCAACATTTGTATCATCATATCCAATGAACGAAGATAAGTAGGTAATACTACTGTATGAATAGAAGACCTCATGATATAAATAAATCCAGCTACTTGATATTGCTTTTCAGATGTTAATGTATACTTATCGTGAGCTATTTATTCATAAAATGATGAAATTTTAAGTACCACTCATATATAATACCGAAATGCATAAAATGCACATTTTGTTTCGCATATGTAATAGCAATAACAATATGTTAGCTGTAAGAAAATTAAAATCGTTTGCATGATATTCAAGGAATTTCGACAAAAAATGTAAATCAACGGGCTCGATAATTAAACGAGAGCTCTCGCATAGAATATAATATAATCTCTCTAATGTCCTTTATAAAAAGGGCTTAATCGTTCTTTCGGTGATTACATTTTTATCATCACTAAAAATTATTATCGCATTAATCTCTGTTGCAATTGAGCAAGTTGCTTCACGAAATTAACGAGTTTTCTATGTATTTTGAAATTACATGACTCCTATTATATACTACGAGTGAGCTAGTTTTTTATATCTATGATATTACATGCTTGATAATGATTTAAAAAAATTTAAAAAAAAGAAAAGAATATGAAAAGCTTGAAGAAATAAAAATCGGAAGAAGGAAAGCTCTTATGAAGAAGGAAAGCTGAATAATAAGAATGGAGACCCTTGGATCTGTTCACAATCTAATAATAATAATGGTATAACAATAAGAAAAATAAAATAAAAATAATATAATACTATGCCAATAATAATTATTATGGAATTATATGAATAATGATTATAATAACAATGATAGTGATCAGTCCTTAATTCTATTATGAAATCTCTGTATCTTGGTATGAAGCTTTTAATTGAACATCTATGAGAAATTCAACGAAAGCACTCGAAGCTTTACCAACACGGTCGGTAAAACAGAATGTAAGAAAGAAAAGCTCTTATCACCAAATGGGACACCTTGAATGACGTGAGAAAAAAGCTATGTGTCGCGAGAAAGCTCGTCTTCTACCTTACCAACAGAGATAATGTCTTTGCGATCGCAAAATTATTGTGAACATTCCAAGAGGAACACGTGAAAAAGAAGATTCCGTCTGCTGATAAATATCTTGACTACCATAATGTTATATTATTTTAAAAATAAATTTTAATGCCTCCAGAATATTTTTTGACAGATTTAAGTTAACTAAAACTATAATTAATCCGGCATAAATATTTAAGAAAAAAGAAACTCAAGTTTCAAGACAAAAATTCCCTACGTTAGTTCTTTTATCCCCGAGTAATATACAGGATATCTGATAAGCTCATGGCCAAACTTATACTACGTGTTAATGAGGCTACAAAATTTTATATGAACTCTAATAAAGCATTTTCTAATTTATATGAACTTTTTTTACCTACTCATTAACAAATAATACAAGTTTTGCCTTAATCTTTTCAAATATTCTATATACACATAACACTACTCACTGATTGATGATAATTACAATCAGAGTAAAATCACGGCTAATAACTCGCTATAACAATGTCTTTCTTTTGCACTGTTACCGAAGTAACACTCCGGTAATTAGTATCTACTCGTTAGTCCATTATCATACGAATCGATAATCTTTCCTCCGGTGTTATAGATAGTTTTTTAATCAGGTCGAAGCGCAATGCTTTTATTTACGCAAAAAGAATACTCGTGCTTGATCCGTTGCTTCATAAAGTAGTCATCCAGCGGAAGAACTTGGTTATATATAAAACAAAAAGAAAAGTAGCGTTTTATCAGTACGCGTTGTTAAATGATCGATAAAAGTTACGTTAAGGGGAGAAAGAGGATAACAGAAAATGAAAAACAAAAAATGAATATTTGATTCATATTAGAACTGCTCATTCGATTAACGAAATTAATATCGTACTGTGTTATTCGAATTCATCTTCTATAGCGAATAAAAAGCTTCTACATACGTCACTTTATCCCTCACTATATTCACGATTAAATTACAATTTTCAACGACGTTTCTGTCAATCCAATGGCTTAATACAGACATACAGATATATTTCCTTGTTCAACGTGGAAAGTTATCAATTTTTCGAAGTCGCCTGCTTTTTATCAAACGGAATTTAATATTTAAATACACTTATGTATATAAATATATATTATATTCGCATACTTTATCCGAATTTCAAGTTTAATCTTTCTTCATTTATAGGTATTAATTAGATCATTTACTTTTTTTATCAGTTTCCTTCAACGTTTCTCCATTTACAGATACTCAATCGATGACAGTTGTCGTATATCTTGCATTTAGATAATAAATATATTTCGAATCAAATAAAACGTTTACGCGTTAAATTTCGAGTGTAGGTTTTATTGATCTCCAGTAGCATACGCATTGGCGTCGAAATGTTATCACGAAATATCATAAAATTCTTTTACAAATTAAGGAACATGATTCCATTTGAGATTTTTAAATTAAATATCACAATTTTCAATTATCAAACAGCTTTTGTGTTAATCTTCGTATCGAAATTTTGCAATGTTAAATTTTAACAAATACGCGAGATATTCGTGTCACCGTGAAATAAATTTAATCGAAGTATCATTGAAATGTATACATACTTATAAACATAAACGTCCTTAATAGATTTCTTCTTTTTGATATTTGGCCAAAAAGCATGTTATTTTCTACCAATGGCTGATAATTTACGCGCTTTTGACAAGACAATTTCCTGGAATGCTATTTTTTGTTTCTTTTTGTAGACTTGTAAAATATTATCTAGTTCAATAGGTTGCATTATATCAAACAAACAGAAAAATTCTTCCTTCGCATTTCCATTTAAAAAGCTCGTATATAATTCATGTGAATGATGAGCAATATCTTCGAATACACGTTCAACTCAAACATATTTTTCTAACGTAAACAGCTATCTTCCATTTCGTGGGAGATACTAAACGTAATAAAAATAAACGTATTATAAATCTAAAAAACCTTGAGTGCTCGGCTGCTCAACTAAATAGAATTTTTAGAAGTTTTCTTGACATTCAATTTTTTACAAGTTTCCTAGCAATAGATCTCAAATACTTACATATAATAAAATTTTAATAAAATTAGCAGGAACTATTGGCTAATTTATTATAAACAATTTCTCTTCCTGTGTATTTGAATATTGATAAAAATTTACTTACGTAATAGGTACTTATGAAAATCCGCTTATTACGATTCGTCACTTACCTGAAACAAATAAATCGTATATCAAACAGGATGAATATAAATCAGGCTTTTTATAAAGTTATTATGAAAGATTTATCTTTTGTCAATAATCACAAGCCTCTTTCTGTGTCGATTAAGCATTTGATTCCGAATTTAATTACAAGACGAACGCTAAATACAATAAATAATCGTATTGAAGTAGGATTAACTTTTTGTAAATTACAATTGTACTCATAAGAAGAGAATACGTTTCAAAATAATTAGGAAATACTATAAGTATGATGTTATTGAAATAAATAAAATTGTTAAAAACAAAATTGTAAGCGTTACACATTTTATTACTTTTTATCTTCCGTTTCTTAATTTCTATCTTCTGTTTTAATAACTTTTTGCATTAATTTCATATAAATATATACATATATATATATATTTGAATGAAATTATAATTTATATAATTTTAAAGAAGAATTGTTATTCTTAGATTGCAATTAATGATATATTGTCATATTTATGTTATAAAATAGAATATTCATAATTCATATTATAAAATGGAAAGAAAAATGGTTCATTCATTTAATCCAAGAATTCTTACAATAAACGCACGAAATGAAACAAAAGTTAGAGACTTTGAAAGACCCTTTTCCAATATATCGAAGTAGGTCAACCGATAACATAAAACCCTATATCCCGTCAATGTAAGTTCTAGGGATATCACAAAAAATTGATCTCATCTTGTTCTTGCGGATGCTGTTGTATGGTATCCAATGAGGATTTATGAGTACATGTATACGTGTGTTTTTCCTTGAAAACATAGTTTGTTACGTCCATACCATGAAGACCTTAAATAGATCTTTGTTTTCGAGTTAATTTACTATCCTCTTTTCATGAACGTAAGTATGATAAAACTCAGTTTATTCTGTAAAATAGTACGTTTATTATATATATATATATTTTTTTTTTCTACATATAACGTGGCTTACTTTTCAAGGCAAAGATGAATGTCAAGGTTCCCTGCTTTTAAAACTCTTCAAGTCAGACCATCGAAATGATAGCTGCGATCTTTAAATAGTAGTATATAAAAGCTTCTATCATCAAAAGAAGAAATAGATATAATACGGTCGCAAGCTATTAAAAAAATAATCGGAAATGAAATGCACGCTGTATTTGGAAAATAGTAACTTTTACGTAGGATCAAAAAATACTTAAGAAAGTTAATAAAAATATTTAGAAAGTAATATTACATGTTACAAAATATAGATTTATAGCTTTCCTATTAAAAGTATCAATGCAGATATATTTATCAATGTCAAGAATCTAAATCGATTTTCTCATTTAAGTTATGAAAATGAAATATTTTAAATTTCCGCTCCTTCATAGGTATATGAATACGTGTATAGAGAGCATTTCATTTAACTCCCAATGTAAGAATATTTTGTAACAGTTTAAATCTATGAAAAAATATAAAAGAGAATAGCATATAGTGTAAATTATTTTTTTACAAGTCAAATGGTGGAGAAAATTTCAAGGTCCGATTAATTTCTTTAGATTAGGACCATATATTCTTTTTTTTTAATGATACGATGGCATATGTTAATTTAATTGTAATACCGTAAACTTCGCGTGACCTTAAATGAAAACATAAATTTATAAAAATTGGGCAATTTATGTAAAATGAAATAATTATTTGATCATTTTCTATTGATGGCAATCTGAATGATGAAACATATGTATTCGCATACTCTCATGTAATCTTACAGAATGATCGAACTTACAAAATGATGCGCTTAATTTATAGATTCAGCCCTCACGAGATATGCCAATATTACGAGTTAAAGGGAATATCCTGTATATCCTCTTTTGAAGGAAGCTTATGGTAATGGAGAATACAAGTATCATCGTAATTTAATAGTATGTAGAAAGTTAGTTATATTTATTCTCCCTTGTTAAAGGTTTTCAAAAGTTCTCTATTTTCTGAAAAGTTATTGCATGATCGTATATAAAATTGTAAATGCGATTATATACGAAAACTAAATACGTAAAAACAATTGTAATGTTTCTTCTTAGAATTTCAATTATTTTATGGGAAAGATACGTTCTACGACATTTATAATTAATTAAAGGCACTTTGTCGATTGTTTTCTGATCTATTACTTTTAAATAAATATTGCTATGGCATACGTTTAATAAAAAAGAAATCCGAACAAATTAATTTTTTTCTTATACAAATGAAATGAATACAAATGAATGTTTCGGATCAATAATAAAACGACTAGTGAGTATCGATAATAAAACAAACGAATGTAAATATATTAAGTACATTGCAATCGATCTAGATATTCGAAGACATGATGAATGAACAACATGAAACCTTACAGTAATATTCAGGATATCCTCTTTTTTATCTCCTTTATTTATTGTTTCGCAAATCTACATGCGACAACAATAAAGTTATTTTCACCAAGCAAATCGTATATCCGACGTGCGACATATAAGTTCCGATATATGAATTCACTGAATTTAGATACTTTTTTTATTTCGGATATCGATGTATGTATATTTCAAAGGCACAACGCAATAAACTGCTCGATAGCTATCGCTAAAAAAAAATCTTAACAATGATGAAAAAGTAGTTAAAATTCAAGATAAAAAAATATTAGCGTCATAAAATAAAAATTATTATCAAAAGAGAAATTCTCTTTTTTCATTAGTTATAATATCGGGGTTAAGTTTGTCGATGTTTAATGAGACACAAAATTGAAATAAATCACTAAGTTAAAAAAAAAATTATACAAAATTTTGTCAGCAATACATTATTTTAATGTATGCATAAGACTAAATAAAATGTTTTGATACACATATTTGGGATGATTCAATAATTATGAATCGAATCGACTTAATTACCTTTCGTCCAATCTGAAAGATGACCTTGATAGATCGCTCCACGCGCTCATGCTTCGACTTCGTCTTCTACATGATGTCTGTGGGGCAAGTAATCTTGAACTACTTCGTCTTCTAGTAGTAGCCAGATTTTCAGCTTGGAAGTAAACCCTAGGTGGGTGGGACTTTTGTTGAGCATTTGGAGGCGTCGACGTTGGCGTAACTGCTGTTGAAGTATGTAATTCCGGCAAGGCCTCGTAATCCCATCCACGAGCACCCATTTCGAGCAAGGGCACCGTAGAGGATGCGTTCGCACCCGGAAGAGGATCCCGAGGTTTTCGACGCTTTTTCAGAAGTCCAAGAATTTGTCCGATCGCTGATTCGTTCGATCGATTCTCCTCTTCCTCTTTTTTCTTTTGTTTCCTGCCTGACAACCTCACTTTGCTCTCCTCGTTCGATAACCCCGTGACAGATATCTCGATCTTAGGCGCTCCTCGCTTCTGCTTGTCCACTTTGCTCTTTGATCCGGGCATCGATTACATCGATCGCACGTAGCGCTTCCTTTCATGATGAATCTCCGTACAACCGGAATTTCGATGAGCTTTTCTTCGACAAGCACCTATACTTTTATTTTTCCTCTTCCTTGGTATATATATATATTTTTTATTTTTAAGTCTTTTCGATATCCTCTTATTCTCTCTTCTATCTTTTTATTTCTTTTTTGTTTCTTTTTTTTTCTTACTTCACTTTCTTCCCTTTTTGTCTCTTACTCTTTTAGATACTAATCGTCTGAAAAATATTGAGAAAGAGAAAGAGAGAAAGAGAGATACATCATTCCAGCTCGTATCTCACTACTATTTGTTACGGAATATTCTATCCAATTTGCATGAAAAGTAGGTATCTTCTTACGATTCTTACAGGAATTTTCAATTTGTGAAAATAACTTTCATCGATCTTTTGGAAAAGATAACAACGGAGAAAAGTGTTAACGATCTCATTTATATTTATTACAGTTTCTTGTCTCGTTACTTCTACAGCGTTACTAATATTTCTTTTTTTTTTCTATCTTCGTTAAATATTTATCTTAACATTCATGAAGTAGCTTCAGAATCTGAATCGTAACCTCCTACGTGTAGTAATTTTCGAACGAATCTTACGATTACAGAACGACGTAAGCCGACGTAAAATTCCACGATCGTCTTCGATCATTTTTTTTAAAGTTCAACGAACATACGAATTTTAACGAGAATGATCAGGCACGTAACAAAGTAACACGATGATGCCCGGTTTCAACAACAACTTTCTTCAATATTTCGTTTCAACGATTAGATAAAGCGAATTACCATCGTAATTGTATGTAGGAAAGTGTGGAAATTCTTTAAAAAGTAGACGTCGTCGTTCGACGATGACTGTCTCGATCGTCAACGCAATCTATACATATATATAGATATATACCAATATATATATGTATATGTATCTATAGTATATCTCTTTCTCTATAATCAATAAAAACAATATCAACAAATTTTGCGTAATTATAAAACGAGCCAGTTTTCTCTTGACAAATCTTATTCAGCTGATATTCGTGTTAAATATTCGTGTATATCCAAAATCGAATTAACAATACATCGAACGTTTAATAGATTTTTTCTATTTCGATCGTCAAAATCATTGTTCCAATCGTGAACGTCTTTTCGACGTTATTTCCAGAAAATATTCCAGAAAATCTGTTCTTGTCCTCCGTCTCGGAGATACATCGAATGATTTTTATACTTTCGATCGTGAGAAGAATTTTTCATTCATCGATTTTCGTTTTGTTCGCATTGGAATTCGCGCTTTTTTTGCTTGGTGAGGAGAAATTGATGATACCGCACGCGCGCGCGCGCTTTCCAGACACTATGGAGATCATTTTCGTAGAACGATCATGGCCGATTAAGACGCTTGTGACGCTTGCAATTGATCCTCTTGCGGTTTTCACCGGTCCGCACTCGACGTCAATGCCAACAATACTGAGAAACTTGCTTCCTTGTATCCACGACTGACCTGGATACGTCATAAAATGCTTGGTTGGTGCTCGTTCAATGGGGGAGAGTGTGTGAGAGACAGAGAGAGAGAGAAAGAGAGAGAGAGAGAGAGAGAGAAAGAGAGAGAGAGAGAGGAAGGGAGAGAGTGAGAGAGAGAGAGAGAGAGAGAGAGAGAGAGAGAGAGAGAGAACGAAGGTCACGGTCAACCGGCAGCAGCGACTTCGATGTTCTTTCGTCCTTAACACGAAACTGCTCCTTGATTGCGTCGCAACGTGAACGTTTGCCACGCACGCTCACGCGATCCGATTCTTACGCAGATCACCACGTTGCCTACTAACGTTCATTCATACTCAACGAGACATGCTTAACATCCCTCACGATGATTCCAGTTGAACTTTAATTCATTATTTCTGAACTTTTTCAGAATTAAAGTGATGTTCTTAACAATAATAACAATAACAACAACGATTATAGTAATAATAGTAATAATATTAATAATAACGATAACTCTTGGCGATCGATGTTAATTCGAAAAAATGATGTCCTTTATAGATATACAAATACATACACACACATATATATATATATATATATATATATATATATTATATATATCTATAGGAAGATGTCCCAGTTCGTATGGCTTGGTTCTTTCTATGTCACTGTGACGAACTAAGATCAGCTGATATTTGCTCCCTCCGATGAAAGCCTTCCTCGATTTTACGATAGCAAAGTAAACACGGAGTCTTCGAATGCACGGGATTACTTTTTACTATCACCCTTTCTCTCTCTCTCTCTCTCTCTCTCTCTCTCTCTCTCTCTCTTTCTCTCTCTTTCACTAATCGATTAGTCGAGAAAAATTTTGCTGATATGATGACACAGTCGAGAGGGAGAGTTAGGAGATAAGGTCGAAGGTGACTCCTTCGTCGAATTGACCAGTCATTCCAGTTATCTGAACGAATCTTCTTCTCCTTGTCATTCTTTTTTTTATCGTTTTAACTATACCAAGAGATGTTCCTTTTACACTAGTCACGAAAGCAAGGGCGGAAGCAAGCCAAAAACTTTGGATCGAAATAACGCCATGGTTAAGAGAAAACAAGAGAGATATGTATATAGAGAGAGGGAGAGAGAAAGAAAGAGAGAGAGGGAAAGAGAAATAGAAAGAGAGCTTATGTATATATAGTTTCACAGACAAGACAAAGGAAAGAAAAGTAATAGGTACACTCGGATTTCACGAGTTTCGAAATGGCGGAATTCGAGGGACATCCTTGTATTCGATCAAATCTTAAAGCCTATATTTGTCACGAAACGCGTTGTTTGTCGTGCTCGTTCGCCACTAGCCGTGTTTCTTGATGGATGCTCGCTTTTTCACATCACCACGAGACAGTCTGACTCACTACCCCGTACTGCGGTACATCGTAGAGGTTTTCTCTCGTGGTTGAATCTCGTCTCCCGCGCACACCACCCTTCTCACTACCTCCTACCTTCCTATCTACCCTTCCCTTCTCTCTCTCTTTCTCTCTCTCTCTCTCTTTCTATCTATCTCTATCTCTCTCCCTCTCTTTCTTATTCTCACTCACTCTCTTTTGATGTATCTGTCTATCTTTCTCGCTCACCGAAAAACTCACACTAACGTTCGAATATCACGCACACTCGTCTGCACTTATATGCACGTGGCGCCGCCGTTGTCAAGGCGATTGCGCCAACAGATAGACAGATAGGAGCATTCGTGTTACGTATTGTTTCTATTTACAACTTAACAATATTTGATCTTTATCCATGATCTTTGAAAATCCAATTCTTTATGAAAAATATCATAAGCCGAAAATTGGATTTCTTTGTTTACTCTTTTTTATTTTTTTTTCAAGTGAAAAAAATGAAATAAAAAGAAAATATTAGATTATCTGTGGTGTCTAATCAATATACATTCGCAAAATTATTTTTATAAATGATTCGTATTACGATCAATTTTTATCGGTATCAAAAATTAGGAGAACTCCTTCATTCGTGCAAAAAGTAATATTGTATGGGATGTGAGAATTGAATGGATGCCTGGAATGAAGCATCGATTCTATGCAGAGCAAAGGGAAACTCACGTAGTGAGTTTGCGCTTTAGAAATCTAGGAATAGCGCGTAAATTTCACCGATTCGATATATCATGTCACCAAATATCGAAGAATTGAGATGAAATCGTCAGGCGATTAAACGCGATCAAAACTTTCTCTGTTACTTCTTTGTAACTTTATTAACTTAAATGATCGTCTCAAAGTTCTTAATTGAACGATTGAAAAATGTGAAAGCTTCGCGTGACTACTACTAGATAATTGGACTAGTGCTCGAATGAATGATCTATTTCATCCTTCTAATTTCACCTTCTAATTTAGTTATTCTTTGTTATCATACATATAGAAACGAATCGAACGATATTTGAATAATGAAGAGTTCCTCCGTATTCTAATAATTTGCTTTTAAAACGTATGATTCTCTGATTAGTTGGGTACATTTGTATTCTTTCCGTTGGCACATCGGAGAACACTATAATTCGCCTAATGAATCAACCAAATGGGTCCCTTCATTGTTCAAATTCAAATAGAAGCATCGAAATTTTATTCTAGAGACTTAGTAGGAATAATGAATGTTATCATTAATATTTTTAATTTTAAATAAAATATAAATGGACGGACTATTGTAAAAAAATACTTACGTTACTTTTTGAAAATATATCTTATTTACATTCGGATGATAAAGAATTAGGCGAGATCGCAGCTATCAATTTTTCAATTTTTTCTATGGATAGGCTATATCTCTCCGTCCCGGACGTTTCTTTTTTCTCTCTCACATTTCCCAAGAGAGGATACGAACCTTTCTCCGCGAACCAAATGCGACGTTTTTCATGAATAAAAACCGTAGAGGCAGGATAACAAGGATGAAAGTCTTTTGATGTGAAAAAAAAAGAATCTCTAGGATGAAACCTAAACTATGATTATTTTAAACGTCTCGACCCATTCGAAAAGCACCGCAATCGTCATATATAGAATAAAATATGATTTTTATACAATTCTCGCGTATACCTTTTCTTCTGTCACATGTACGTATACATTGTCATAGCTATGCGAAGTAATGGGCAATGGCGTTCGAATGTTCTCTCATGTATAGAGAGATAGACAGAACAATGGCAGCTCGACGTCGGTAAATTCCAACGGGAAAGCTCGAAAGCACGGAAAGCTTGAGCGAATACCGTACCGTCGATAAAGCAGTGCTATGAACAGTTCATTCGAAATGACCCTAAAGCTCGAGTTTGATGCTATCGCATAACTGCACAATATACACTACATATGAGGCCTTTTCATCGAAGGACGGAATGTGTTCTTCGTTGATGATCAACCAAACTCATCCATTACGATTCATAGTTTCATGGAAAGATATAGAACAACAGACGATAGGAGTGCCCTATTTAGCCTACTAGGCGGCGCGCTTGTCTTTTCAGTATAAAAAAGAAAAAAAGAAAAAAAAAGAAAAATATTACATGTAAATCCAATGTTACGGGTGTATATCTCAAAATTTTCTATTTCTTATGCCATTTGATCTTAACGTTTGGATGGAAATAAAATCTGTAATTTTAAAATAAAAATATTTCTGATAACTTAAAACATGAATTACGAGCTTTTTTCTTTAAAAAAAGGGCTGTTATTATTTTTAAAGGTGTTTCTTATCAAATAATTTATGGAAAAGATAGTGAGTTTTGCAGTTAAATTATATACACATAATTACGAATATTAGAAACGATCTAGAAGAGATATGATTTGGAAAATGTAACATTTTGCTCGATAATACAATATTTTCACTCGATTATATTCTATGATTGAACCTCACGCGAGACATACGATTTTCTACTTTCTTTATTTTTAATAATTCGATATAAATGTATATCTAATGACCTTTAGTTGAAAGAGATACGACAAATTCGTTTGCAAAAGTACAGAGGGATAGGACAGAGAGTAATTTAACCGTAAAAAGGTGAACCTTTCCATACCCAACAAATCGTTAATTTTCCGACCTATATTTCAATGACGACCTATCAGGGTAGATTTTAATTAAAGGATTAAATTTATCGAATAATTGTCGACCCATTCGAGATTAATCGTATCAAATATATCGTCGACCACGATAAAAAATAAATCGAAATAACATTCAATTTTATTTCCATGCTCGTTTGAAAGATAGTAAAAGGAATTACAGGAAGAAAGAAATTTAAGTTGATCGAACTCATGAACTTGGAAATAATTCCAGACGAGAAATTATATTTATCTTGATTGCTCTCTAAATTCATCTCCTCTTTTATATTCGAAAATTTGTCGCGTTGTTAGAAGTCTTCTATAAATCAATGCTAGATAAATATCTCGATAAATCAGTACGCTTAATATTTCCGCTTCGAAAATAGTTATATCCTCTAAGAATATCTTACATTCATGTAACCTGTAAAAGAAAGATCGTATCTAAACGTTTTTACAAAGCGTTTCAAATAAATATTTTAATTAAAAATAAAATGGTACTATATATATACACGAAGTATGTCAAGAAAAAATTTCATTTAACTTTGAGACCTATAAGAATATTAATGAAGGGAAAATTAACGAGAAAAAAAGATACGAAGAAGATGTAGCAAATGTGTAGTAATATCGAGTCACGCAAGCTTGCTAAGAGATTACTATTTAATTACAGTTATGAAAAAATGAATGTCTAGTAGGAAAAAATTATGTAGATATAATATTTAATGCAATTTTATTAACGTGATGATGTTTTATTCATAATAAGAAGTTTCACGCATGTTTTCATATGGATTCTTTACAATATTCCGTAAATTGTTTCAAACTCAAACATTTTAAAAGAATTAGACAAAACATAGTTAAAAAAAAAAAACATCAATAAAAATCGGGAGAGATCGAAATCAGGTACATATATAGGAAATATCATTTAACGATTTCTCGTACATCTCATTGACATACAAAATTCCTACTTGACATCATTTTTCTTATTTGTCACTCAATCAAAACCGATGAAAATACTTCAAAGGTCGGTTAGTTGGTAGTTGTAAGACAAGCACAAAGATCACCCTACGTTACCTAAATCTACGAGTCGTTGTTAGTACGTGATTAAAGGCTGTTCTTCCTTTAGAGTAAAAAGTGATGTTCCAAAAGTTTCCGAGTTTCAGCACAAACGATACCCTCGGGAGTGTTAGAAGAATAATAGATTCCCGATAATGATAAAGAAATACGAGAAAAATGTATAATCCTAGGAACACGCATTAATCAGTCACCTTTCTCGTACGAATGAAGTATTATTTTTATTTCTGAGAATACGAAAACGAAACTTATCTTTTTTTTTGTCCGAGATAACAGCTTTCAAGTGGAAGATACAAAGATTTGCTTTTCTGTATCAAACTAGTTGGATATCTATTTTCTCGTTTCCGTCTCCTTTACAAAGGGTCAAGTTCTGTTAGAGCGTGTAGACATTTCCGCCTGAAATTCTCTCAGTATCCCTTGAAACGGTAAGAGCGCCGAGCATTTCAACGAGAAGAATGAAAGAAAAGAACGAGGGAGACAATCCGTTAGGTAAACCCAGATCTTGGCTTTTCTCGTAGGGAGTAAAGGCACATGGCCGTCGTTCTTCCAGGCCACTTTCTAAATGACAAAAATAGAAAGACCGCTCGATATTAATTGTGTCAAGTGTGGATCCTTGACTTCTGCACGAAATAAAACAATGCCTCCTCTGTTAGATCGTTTTTTACCTAGATAGGCATTCGCGATATAGATACATAGACTAAATTTCTATACGTGAAATTACATATGTAATACGTACATATATAAATGTCATTTTTAGTATAGCATATTCGAAAAAGGATCCATTCCAATCGAAATATCGTATACATTTGTATATATGAATTTTAAATCGTATCTACAGCCTATTTCTACAAATGTTTCCCATAATCTATTTTTCGCGTATAAAATATTCAATAATGCGTAAACAGAAGGATCGATCGAGGAATAATAATTTGTTATAAAATATATTTCAATATCAAACGAGATAGAACATATTTGTAAAAATCATGAAAATTGCTTAATTAACAATGGGTAGAATTCTTGCACTGTTTAAAAAAGAATGTATTTTTTTTTCACAAAAACAATTTAAAACAAAGATAAATTTTATTGTGTCAAAAAATTGAGAAATACGTATCTCGTGATTAAAATGTTGTCGTTCAAACTTAATATTGAATGAAACTCGATGGCGATGAAAATATTTCGTAAGAATTCAAGTCAAAGATAAGGGTGTGAAAGTAAAACCCATTGAAAATAACGTTCAATATTCATGAATATTTTTACAAAGATCGAAGCGTTTTCTTCCGAATTAATCGCTTTGAATGAAAAGAGTGATCTCTCCTATAGGAAATTCATGACATACAATAAAAATGTATGAACACGTAGAGCACTTTGTTATAGTCGGTTTACCAGAAAAATGAGCTGAAAATATTTGTCGTTTGATAAAACTGTTGTACAAAATGTCGACATACAGGCTAAAATTTGGTATATGATATTTAATCTATACAGAGTGTTATGAAAAATTTTTTTAGCTATGCAATAACAATGGTACTCTTTCACGCGTATTTTATTTAACGATCGAAATGAATAACGACAAGTGTACATTAAAAACGATTTTTGACGAATATAAACTTATGTACTGTTCGTATATGCATTCATCTGGCCATTCATGTTGTTATGAAAGAATTTTTAATCTGATGACAACGAATTTACTTAATTATTGGGACTTTCTGTAGATTGCGATTTTTTTATTTATACATAACTTATAAAATGTGTAACTTACTAACAATAAGCGTAAACGTAAAAACTTTTTTCATGGTAAATGTCGATCGAATAAAATATACTTTTATAATCTTTTGCTTTTCGCTTATTATTTCTAACTCCTCGTTTTTGGCTATTGGGATCTCACCTTTAATCGTTACCTTTTAATTGTGCCATGCTCGTGATTACTACGATGATTGCCGAAACCATTGTAGCTGATTTCAATCGAAAGGTCATCATTTATCAGTTTCATATATACGTACGTATGCTTTGTAAATAAATAAAAGTGATATTATTTGATGAAATCGTAAAGACGAAATTTGGATTATAATTTTGAATTAATGAAAGATACGGATCCGGATATTAATGAAGGTTTCAAATCAATAAGTATATGCGATAATCATCAGCACTTATTGCTTTGGATGATGTTGTTTCGGCAGCAAAATATAAGATCGATATATAGACACTTTAGTATAATTGAAGGATCTAGGTTTATCTGATTATTCTTTTTAGTTCAGTATGTTCAAGCAAATAAGCAAGACCGTGTATTCTCGTCAGCATAATAGCTTTGGCAAATATATTCTATTAGACTATCGTAAATATGCGTATACAATTTGAAAAACTTACGGCTTTTTTCTTTTTAATTTATAAATTTCATTCTTAAAACAAAATGCATCTTAAGGTGAAAAATAAAAGCTAGAAGTTTTTCAAATTCATATATTAAATGTCATAATTTATACACGACTTATTCAAAATTTAATTTATTCTTCTCTATGCATCTAAAAAAATATTTTTCTGTCGCTTCTATCATATACTCAGTCCAATTCCAATCGAATATAATCACATATTAACGACTTCGAGACAAATACTCTTACTCGATTTAAGCCTTACCACTATAGTTTTTATTGACCGAATAGTACTAACTAAACCATCGTAGGAACGTTACTTTTCGTATCATACAATTTTATCGATCTATTTACAAAGTTAATAATTGATGTCTCACTACTTTCAAGATCGATTATTTTCAAAACTCGCTAATGTCTCCTTATTTCTGAATTAGGGCGACTTATGACTACTTATATTTTTTCTGTGGAAATAAAAGTGATATTGTTTCTTTTATCTTTACCTTTTTAAATTTTAATGACTATAATAGTCGATAAATCGACGGTGAAATATTAAAAAAAAAGTTTTAATTATAATCTTGTTTCCTCAATGAAAATATTTCCTTATTATTTCAATATTCTATAAAATCGGTGATTCATTATTTTTGCCGACATATTTCTGATCTTTTAAATAACCTATTGAAGACTTTTCAATTAAAATGTTCTTCTACTTTAATTACGTATCAGTATTACAATATCGTTCGATAGAGAGGTTTATTTTGATTAAATAGATCAACGTGAAAATAACTGATAAATCTGAAATTCTTTTACCTGAATTTTTTTCTTAATTTTTCTATTATATTAAATACTTTAATATAATAGAAAAAAAATGTCGAAGAAAAAGGAAAGCCTTGAAAAATATGGAAAATATTTGTAATATTGTAATGGATTGCAACCATCGATTACAGAAAATAGAAACGTATCTAACTAACTCGAATATAAAATAAAATACGAGAATATACGAGGAAAGTACAATTTCCTTTCGTAGTATTATACAGCTATATACAAGGTAGATGTTTTAGTACTCGCCATATTAATGGATAGATGTAGTACTTTTCTTTTCGTACAACGAATGTAACTCGATAAATAAAAGCAACGTGAGAAATGTAATCAAGTTATCAAAAGAAAATCAATAAGTATTCGCTTACAATTTTTAATACGCGTGAATTCTAAAAATAATAGCTAAACAAAAACTGAATGCTATCTCTAATTTTGAATCAGTAGAACTTATTGAAAGTATTTAAATGAAATAGCAATATTTATTCTATCGTATACAAAACATATCAATAATCTGACTCACGAACGTGACCTCCAAAGTATTATGAACTCGTCACGTTGTGAGTATTCCTCAAGATTCTCTTACGTTATTCCGTTAAATTTAATATACGAAGCAATATATCATTAAATTACAAGATCTTTACATTGTTTCTTCTCTTGAGAAAATTAAAAAGATAAAGATCGCAGCTTTCAGCGCAAAACAAAAGTTTTTGAAAAATTATCTAATTAATCGTTTCGTAAGTAAAACTCGATGTATTCATTGATAAAAAAAAAATAAAAAAGAAATATTAAAAATATTTAAGAAAACATCAATGATAATTCGCTAAAACATTTGTAAAACGAGATATATTCTTCCGAACGATTTCTTAAAAAGGTAAACAAACTAATTCCGACTACTAAACGAACGTATTATTTCTCTTCAAAGCGATTCGTTGTAAAGAGAAAGAAAAAATAAGTTCAATGCAATAACAAGAAATACGATAAGTTGTAAAGATCAATGAATTATTTACTCACCGTTCGCCATCATCGTTGAACGCATAATCACCTAGGATGAGATCACGAAGGCGATATCTCGGTGGCAGGATAAGAGGCAAGCAAGGGTCTGGCTCGTTCATGGTGTGAGTTACGTTCATGCATTCAGCGTTCGAGGATTCCTTGGAAATGTTGCTTTTCGTGTACCCCCCCGTTCTATCGGGGGAAGTACGAAATAAAATATTTGCGTATGCCACAATGACTTTTTCAAACGATGATCACTCGTTATTCGGCTGATAATGATAATAATCGAATGATATGATACACACGAGCGTTAATAATCTTCTGAAAACGCACTTTAAGAAGAATTATAATATGTACGTAAAATTAAAACGAACGAAGGAGATCGCTCGTATTCTCTCGACGGTTTGTTGTGTTCTGTGTCGAACGCGTGCCAAGGGTGTAAACGATGACGTATTGTCCTACCAACGCGCACGCGTTATTATTTCAGCAAGGCCCGATACCTCTTCGAATGCCGTCTATCTTCCGACTGAGGGATGTTTGTCCTCTGTACCGATAATAAGGCGAATAAACAATGAACAACGCTGTATACCAGTTCTAAGAATTAGATTTACACACGCAAGGTCACTTTCTCTAGGATATCTTCTAGATCGTTTCTTGGAATTTTTCTTTTGTTATGTTAGATTGTAACGACTGTATACATATATATATATATATATATACATATATTGATACTTGGCAATATTTATTTTGTATAAATATGTAACATTGAAGATTGAAATAAATTAATTCTTTTCATAGCCAATATTATAACTTATTTCCTTTAAATGATTAATTAAATTTCCTTTAATGATAAATAAAAGTGTATACGTCTTATATTAAGAAACATTGTATGAACGAATAAAGATAATTTCTCTGTGACTTGCGTCACAATGTTCGTGCTGCATTGATGATTTATCTTACTGCATGTGAGATATGCGAAAATAGAACCTGGTAATTATTCTATTATGTGCATAATTCGATCCACTTTTTATTGCATGACGTTGCTAATGAAAAGCTCGTCTATAAACTGTACGTTTTATCTAGAAAAATATTATTATTGAAAGGAAGAATTTAAAAATTGAGCTCTGTTGAGAAAAGAAAACAAAAAAGAGATTTTACTTACAGTACAAAAAAAAATAAATACCCTTTGCATATTTTAATAGACATAACGAAAAAAATATTCTTAAATTATTTTTCAATCATATATTTTCGCGTTCGTGAAACAGTGAAAAAAATTATTAAATGCAGACTCGCTAGATTTTTTAGTCTTTTAAAATAATTATTGAAATGGTACTTGACATCCAGGAATTGGAGTTTTTCACAAAATCTTTAAAAAGTACATTTGATTTATTCATTTAATAATAAATAAAATCAAAGAAATAAAAAACGCTGAATGAATCTAATGTAATAAGAAGTATAATGTACGGTAATAAATCAAATTATCTATAATATCACATTGATGATTTATATTCTTCGAATACTAAAGATATATACATACGTACGCGAATATTTGTAACTATAGAATCATGCAATGAAAAATGAAAAATTTGCATCACCTACGTGTTATATCCGACAACGTTAATCGAATTTTCGCTGTACGATCTAAACTGAATTAATATCGTTCGACAAATGAATTTAACGATCGCGTTATAATGGCTCTATGATTTATACGTCTTTTCAATCAGCTAACTCGAACTGACGTTTACTGTGTTACGTTTAAACAATACGATTCACGAAGATACTTTTCTTTTTTTTCTCTTGCACGGTCTAAAAACTTCGCTTCTAAGATGAAATTAAATGAAAGATCTTATATTTTTCTTTCAAATCCAGTATTTCTTTCCTATGTATTTTATTTCTTTCCTAATTTAATCATACGCGTTAAATAATTCGATATGAAAAATAATATAATCATTAATAAAAGCTTTCATAGATATTTATAGGAAATTGCGTGTATCGTTGCCATTGATACGATTTATAGTAAGTTATCACTTTTAGGTATCGTGCCTAACAAGAATTAACGCCTACGCGATCGATAGTAGATAATGTTGTAAATAGAAATGTTTAATTATGGTTTTTTATCGTCATCCCGAACAGCACATCAATTATATTTATTGAATTCTAGTCGTTGATCACTTCGCCACCGAAATACACACTACTATAATCAGACTCACAACAATCGATCGAGTCGAGACCTTTTAGTTTCTTTTATTTCGTATTTTAAATAAGACGTTTAATAATTATTAATCCAATTCACAAAAATACACAATCATATTAAATTACACCGATCTTGAATAAAATTTATATCACGAATAAACTTATCTAATTATTTTTAAAATCACAATGATTATCGTTACTCGTCCGTATTCCATAATATATTTAGAATTGCAAAATATGTTTTTAACTTTCGTAGAAATAATTTATTGCAAACAACGCGTAAGATACGCTCTTAATTTTTCTATTTAAAAAATTCTCCGCGAATTAAAAATACGATAAGTGTGTATAAAATTTACATATTGTATTACATCGTAAATTTCGATAAAAGCTGTGTCCATCTTATTTTTGATAGCAATACTATTTCGTAATTACACAGTACTGTAAAATACGTCGAGTCCATCTTCGCGTGTCTTAAGAACGAAAGACAAGGATAAATATATCCAAGTATATCTCGTGAGAGAATAAATAAATAATGAGAATTTGACCTCGATCGAAGCGTATTAATAAATAAGAGCTTAAGGAAAATGTCGTGAGTAAAGTAGAAGCGAAATCACATTAATACATGCTGACGCATTGTTTCTTTTTTTTTTTTTTTTGAACAAAACTTTGTAATTGGAGGAAACAATAAAGTTCGATCGTATCGACCGAAATTTTAATGAATTATATGAGAAAGGCGATTAGTAGTCGTACAATAAAATATAAAACATGCCGACAAGAAACGCGATTAAATACCGAAGATATGTACGTACCGAGATCGCAAGAAAAGAAATAGCTTGAATTCCTTTTTTTTTTTTTTTTTTTAGTAATATCACTCTTTTTATTGTCGAAACGAATGATTCTCATCGTATGAATTTCGCCCGATTTTATTTCGACGTGCTTTATTACGTTGTAGACCATAAAGGATTTAAATTTCCTATTCAGTGCAATCGATTTGTAGTAAAAACTCATGATTTGATTCAATTCACAAAATGGATTCTTATTTCTTGTTCACTTTAAAATTCATGTAAATGTCGATTCAATGGCTAGCAATCATATACTTTGTGAACTTTTGTGTTAAGGGCCTTGAAAGAAAAAGTCGAAAAAAGGATAAAAAGAATCGACATTTCTCGATCGTATACGCTTCTAACGTAGAGAAATACTTCTTTATACGTATGAAAAATTCGCTAAACTTTCTTCGAGGAACACAAACGTGGAAAAGTGGTTTTGCATGCCAAGTAACCAAAAAAGAAATATTCGATATTTTACGAAAAGGTTCACAAATTTATATTGAAT
Organism: Vespula pensylvanica; assembly: GCF_014466175.1. Taxonomy (NCBI): domain Eukaryota; kingdom Metazoa; phylum Arthropoda; class Insecta; order Hymenoptera; family Vespidae; genus Vespula; species Vespula pensylvanica. The sequence goes on from NC_057694.1 coordinate 3,748,085, forward strand.
TCTCGATGAGAGAAGTAATCGTCTTCGTACGTGAAATCTTTCTTTTTGCTTATATATCTTAAAAGAACTCTTTTCGCTATACAATACAATTCTTATTCTCATAAACCTAGAAAGATCCGGGAAATCTTTGGGTGAGATATCTTTTCTCGTTTATTAATAACGATCATATACCTTTAGATCGTTAAATGAAGTCAAGACGTATCATAAAATCACGTCAAAAGTAGAAACGATCGCGTCCACGTTATCTCTCTTACTTTTATGAGCAAAATATGGCTTGGATCGAATCACAATTTACTACAGCTTCTTTCTATAAGTTCTCTTTGTACACAAACTCGGCTCTCCCTTTTTTTTCCCCTTTAGAAAACGAAATACACGAACGTATACACATAAACATACACACAAGCACACACGCACAAAAAAAAATATTTAAAAAGGAAACGTTGAAAATTACCACGACGGCAATGCAGTTTTACTGCGGTTACGTTGCAGCTTCACTTTCGCGAGATACCAACGATGGACACTGAACGATAATCTTTCTTTTTTCGAGAAGTAAGAGAGATCGAAAGGTAAGAAGAAAGGTAAGAGGATTGCACGTGCGCTGTGAATATGTTATGCGCCCGCGCACACCCCGAAAGTTCGAAAAGCTCTTCGATGTGTTCGTTCGAACGAGCCGCGTTCCTCTTCGATGAATCCGACGCGAACTCGACGAAGTCTCGCGCTTCAATGATGAAGCACGCGCGAAAACGAATCCAACGACGACGACGACGACGACGACGACGACAACGATGACGACACCTAGCATCGACGAATTACAGAAAAGTTCGATATTGAAAAGAAGAGAAACGCGACTCCGCTATTTATTATGCTTTTTTCTCTCACAATCAAATACTTTATGATACATACACCTTACATATCTATATATGCATGTACACATTAATATCTAACTGTTTATATATATTACGATGTCTATAAAGGTATACATCGATACCTATGTTTCTAGATAATTATATCAATGAATAATAAATAATAAAATAATAGATAAAAAAATAGACTATTAAAAGTACTAAAACGATTAATCTGCTTTCCGCAAATGAAAATAAATGGATCTGTCAGTTTTCATTGAAGATTTTAATAAGAAGTGAGAGATGAATCTATTATAGGAGAATATGAAAATAGATCAAAGAATAAAAAATATCTATCAATAATACTCGAAAAAATATTTTCCATATGCAATTTAATCGTAACTTAAAATTGTTCTACTGCTTTGAAAAGTAGAAACTTTGTGTCTTTCGATCTAACGCAAAGAATACCGAACGAGTTTAAACAAGAAAAAGCAGTATTTCTCTTTGCAAATGTATATTTCCCTTTTCCATGTAGTGCTTATTCTTTGCATTTTTTGTTCTCCTTTCGCGATATTCTTCTGAACGTCGACTCATCCTTTTAAAGCTTTTCTCAGCTAAGCTTCCTTAGAAAGGAGCGAATAGAAAACGCACATTCAACGTCGGTCCACACGAAGTTAACTGTGGTAGGGAAAATGTATGATGCCTAAAACGTAGTATGCTTTCTAAGAACTAAGCAGGAATATTATCTGCTTTGTACCATTAAAGGCGATGTATCTAATATTAGAATTCCTATGAATTACAAAGTCAAAAATAATTCTTACGTAATATCTTAGGTTTCTCTAGTTTTCTCTTTCTTTGTTATCTCAAATCGCTAACAAAAAATTGTTGTATACGTAATTATCTTATAAAAAGTGTGCCACTTGTAAAAATTATTTTTTTCCCTTCGCTTTCACAAGAGCGACCAACTCTTGACGAAAAGATTAAATTCTATGGATTTTTTCGACGGTTTCCTACGATGAGACTGTATGCATAAGAAGGGTTTTTAGGTCTGTTGAAGAAGGGGAGAAATTCATAGCAGGTACTCGATTTCGGATAGTCTTTAAGGATCACATTATTTTAAATAAGGTCAATTCTGGATAAACATAAAATCGAAATGACATTTTTTTCTTTTCTGCTTTGTTTTATCTTTCTCCATCAAATGAAATTCTCCCCCTATAATATTATACTTTTTTAATATTATAAACACATCTTATATGTGCACATATACAATATTGAAAATGATGCTGAAATGCGTCAAGAGACTGTCGTTTCTGAAAACTACAAGTATTTTGTATTCAGCTGTACTGCTACTTGAAAAAAATTTTAATGTAAGAAAGATTAAAGATTTTAAATTAAAATGTGAAGAACCGCAACGTTTTGTTAAGAAAAAAAATTGAATTAACAACACTTTCTTTGTATATCATATTCTTTTTTATCTTTTAAATCAAATCGAAAACTGAACAAAAATGAATTTAAATATAAGATAAAACTCGTATCCACCTGTTTCGTTTCAAACGATCCAATTAATGAAAAGTTTTATCGAAATCTATCCGTGTTTGTAAATATTGCAAAATAAAAGTAAAATTGCAATGAACTAACAAAGATTGATGGAATATTGTTGGATCATAACATTTTCATTTATTCGGATTATATTATCGGATTTACATTATATTATATTACTAAATTTATAAGAAGTTACTTTGCTAAGTACTTGTCCGAATAATAGCATTATTAACTCTATAATGTATAATGTTATAACATCGAGACTTTACAAATATTTAAGGACATAGATTGCGTTTAATCAATTTAATTCTTTTAATAAAACGCTTTCATCTCTTCGACGCGTTCACATGGAAATAAAAAAAGTAAAAGCACATTTGACGGCAAATAATCAAAGTAAATATACTCTCGTACAAAATTCTCTTGAAACGAATGTCAAAGAAAAATATGAAGTGTCTTCCAAATCGCGAGAATTTTCAATTTCAATATTCTTCCAAGTAATCTCTGTCTTTAAGAATGAATTCATTTCGATTCATCTTCGATAACTTGATAATTCGGGAAAAGAAAGATCATGTTTCTCATAGACAAAATATATTATAATAAACGCGTCTTCTGTTTCTGAAAATGACTTTTTTCTATTAGAAAATATTAAGTAAAAAATGTATTGATTGATCTATATCATTTAAACAAAATTTTCTTAATGATTCATAAAATAGAAATTCATAAGACAGTAATTATTCGAAAATCTAGAAATAAATAGATAAAGGATCGATTAATTCTGCGATTGTCCATAACATGGCAGCACCAATTGCCAACACGTTAACAGAAACTGATGATACCGACGGTTGCTTGCTAAGTTATCGGCGTTATATTGTTGATTTTGGTTGCTCGTTTTCTCGCTCGGTCAAGTTGCTTGTTACGCTATTACTTAACTGTCGGTAAGACAATGCACGTCGTTAAATAAACGTCAAACAACGAAGAAAACTTATGTAACTGGAAGCATGAGTTGGTCAAGAGAGACGAATAACGCTCAGTGTAAACTGTTCATCGTAAGCGAAATATTTACACGCTCATGTAACCAGCCTCTTACGCAGCGTATACGTCGATCATCTCCTATAGTGCTCGATTACAAGGTAAAAGGAATCGTTTCGTAATACGTCAAGCGGGAACGTTTCAAAGTCAAGCGAATTCTTCGATACTGTTCTTGTCTTTGTCAACTGTATTAAATTAAAATTTACGAAAAATCATTTAATAAAGGACGAAGGAGAGATATTACCTTTCGTCACGACGACGAGGATACGATTGAAAGGAAAAGTGCTGATTTCTTCTTTCTAAAACTAACTTCAATTCCAATTATCTCATTAGCTCCAAGTTAACGCGTTGATCGTATACAGTAATCATCGATGATTTCATTCTAAACATTTACAAGATTTCTTTTGCTGATATACCCTAATATAAAAATGTACGATAATAAATTTTATCGTACCTTTGTGAATCTTAAGGAATGATAATTGTATCGATTTGCACAAAATTGATTCAATAGTCAACCGTGTTGGGAACAGAGTTAACAAAAATAAAAAGAAAAATATAAGATATAAAACATTACGAGAGATGTATTCCTGAAAAATACCATATGTCACCCTATTGATCGATAATTGCTTGCTTGGGGTCAAACAACACTGTTACTTCTATGTTCCTCTTGCAATGAAAAAAATCGGAATATTATGTAAAACGACGAAAGATATATATCAAGAACATGTTCATACGTATATGTATAAATATGTATATATTATATAGTCGTTGCCCCTTTTTCTCTCTACCTTACTTCTCCCATAATATATCTTATGTAATGGCAGTAATATAACCAAATGTATGTAACGCTTGCATAAGACGAGTCCCCTTACCCCTACCTTGCGCTTCTCCGACCGGCCGCGTAAAGCCGCGTCGTAATCTATTGCTCGGAAATAGTTATAGTTCGTTGTGTAACGGTCTAGTTAATGGAAAAGATCGATAAGCAGCTTCGTGCCACGCCATTCTCTAAAGAATTCGTCGCCTTTCATATCGTGAGAATTCACCTTTATTCGATAAAAATATAATAGAGGGGTCGCGGCCGATCGACTAAAATCGGGACCGATCTCGATTCTCACCCTTTCACACTTCAACATAACTTCGAACTCGAAGAAAAAGCTTATTCGGAATATAAAATCTGACAAAAATACTTTTCTAACACAGACGCACTTCCATAGGATATAAAATGTTATATTTACTTTTAAAAATATTTTTTAAAAACACATTACGAGATCGACATTGGTAGCTTCGTTTTTAAAAGAATTAGAAAAAAACCATTGTTCGGATTTTATCGATTTTATGAAAATATAAACTTGACTTATATTCGATCGATATAATACGAATGATTTGTAACAACAGAGAACAAAGAAAATATTTTATTAAAATTATCTCAAATGATATTAACAGCAAATTATGCTGATAATAATCAGTTTTGTTTCCTTAGCTTTTTCGTTACTAATTATAATTATAATCAACGTAGACTCATCGTATTCTACCGGTGAATATATTCACCTGTTAAAATTTCACATAAATTCAATATAATTTAAATAGAAAACAATTAATATTTACATAGCTACAAGGTATTAAATGTTACGCTCTGTTAGCGATAAAGTAGATATATCGTATATTCGGCCTGTAATAACGTATACAATCAGTCCTCGTTGAAATGCCCGTGCACGTTCCGTCTGCCCATATAGCAAAAGCAAAAAAGGATTAATTATTAATAAATTATACAGCTCGACGAATATTAAATACGTTTTTACAAGTACTTTTATAAAAATAATTATAATAACTTACTAAACTTGATAATTTTTATTGGTTTTTCTTCATTTACTTAATATTCATAAATGAATTAAAATGAATCGATTTATTTTGAATGTAAAGTAAAAAACTTTAAACGACTCTTCGATTTGAATAAAATTATACGAATTTCTCTTACATATTTGTATATTTTTTATGCGATCTAGAACCTTAATACCGCACTATAGTTCCGTTCATTGTGCTTTTGATCTTATGATCTCAAGTATCTTGCCTAATTGATCCTTACAGCTCTCCGGCTCGTGGTCGAGTGATAATAACGCTGTCAATCCAGCACAGGTTTGTGTCTCGGTCTAAGAACGGAATTATGTAATAATAAATATGGTGTCGTATTATCAACCACGATTTTAGTTAATGAATATTTTTCACCTGAGTAAATCCGCGTAAAACTTTTCCTTAATATATTTAATATCGAATGAGATGCGTAAAAACTGTCTATAAGTTATAAATTATCTTTCGACGATCTATATAATCCAACGAAAAATAAATAGTTTCTACCCAAACGAAGTACGTCTTGCGAATAAATTGAAAGATCGATAAGACGATGTACCCGTCGTACATTCGCCGATCATGTTCTTATCAGCGTTATCTTTTATATTGCATATGTTGCGACCTTCAAGGTGATCGATGATAGTCGTATCGAAGTGAATAATATTACCGTAGGTCAAATCTCTTTTGACTTTGATGTACGTTTATTTACGAAGCTTGTTTGCATTGTACTTGTAACCTAAAATGAAAGAAAAAAGATAATATGGACTTTTGACAAATGAAGATTCGTTTTCTGTGCCATTGACTTCCAATTATCGAACAGATAAAAATATATATTTTTTTTTCTTTTTTGCAAAAAATACATATATCAATCTCCAAGTCGTCGATAAATTTTTATTGACGTAGCTTTTGATGCTGATCCGAGGAACACACGGGGGTTAAGAGTTTTCATATCAGATTACGCAAGAAGTGCGGTTGTGCGATCACCTTAATCTGCATTGTGGCGCAGTTAAACTGATTACTCATATATAGCAATGATCGTTCAACGGTATATTGCTGCTATAATACTTAACAACAATCGGCAATTATATTCTTCAATTACTTACATACGAAGATTCGAGCAGAACCTTGATACTCTTATTTGTCGCGTACGTTGAACTCAGAAAAAAGTCTCTATTTTAATTCGTCGATTAACAACTTTATATCAATTCCAAACAAGAAAAAAAAAGGAAAAAAATTCGGAAATTTATTAGCTAAATTAAAAAATTCAGTTAACGAAGATGACTTTTTTTCATGGTCTGTATATTTTTTTAATTAAATATGTTCTGTTTGCCTCTTCTTATCATCGTTTAATAAGTACATAAATAAAAAAAGTTGTTAATATTTAAATGAGCGAAAGAGAATACTACAATATGTACCATTCACCGAAATCTTGTTTTATCAATCTTTGTCTTATTTTCTAATGTAATCATATTTTTTATATTATTTCTATTCTAAGATTATCACTATTTAAATGAAATACGAACTAGGAAACAAATTAGAAATGTTATACTATGTTATAAAAACACGTAATATATTAAGCCTAATCAGCCTCGAAACATCAAGCAACACAATTTTCAATATTATAAATATAATTCTCTCAAGTGGAACGATCATGGCAATTTACCCTACACATTCGTAAGAAACTTATTCGGAGAAAATCGTGCAAAACATTTGCAATTCGTGCAAGCGATCATTAAAAGTCCTTTTTTAAACTCACAGATTTAAAACATCGAACTAAGGTAGGAAATGCAGAGATCTTTTTCCAAGTAAAAACTTAGTAAAAAGCCTTTCTTAATTTTTTAGAGATCTGCGATACGTGGGAGTATAGTATGCATTATGTTTCTAGAATACGTGTTAGTAATCGCTATCATAAAAAATAGTATGCGTATCGATTACTAAAGTTTACACGAACGACGGCACGCGACGTTGAAATAAGTAAGAAAATTTCTTTCATTTGCACTATTCGTTCTGCAATGGAGCGCCCACGACGAGACAAGCGCACATGATCGCGCTACCTACTCACTGTGGTTGTACACTTCAAAAGCGTTTTACTCCCACTTGTGTTACATAATCATCGAGTCAAATCCGAGATACTTTCACGTCGAGATTCTTACGGGCATCGTAATAAACTATAACCGTATTACAGCATTTAGTCTTGGCCAATTGGCAGTGTGCACGCCAATGTGAATAGGTATATGTATGTTGAGCGTACGAATCGAGAAATCGAGAACATAGTCATGGGATTTATTTCAACGAGAATCGAAGATGTTTTTTTATAATCAAATTCCTTTTGGTTCGAATGCCTTGAATTGAACGAAAGAAATCAACAAGAGGTACATAAAAGGGTATAAAGGAGTAGGCGATATAATAAATTCAAACGAAGAGTCTTTGCAAGCTTTGCTTTCAAAGAACGTTCTTAAACTTAATTGCACGAAGCACAGAGATAAAAGAGTCAAAGAGAATGTCTTTTAATATGAAGCTTATATAAACGTAGAGCTGCCTCTGTCTCTCAATCAACTATCATCGGCAATGCTATTCTTCATGAATAAAAGACATCATCTTTAACCGTGTAACTTCTTTTAGATATTTGATGGATCGACTTTTATTTCAATTCTCTAACATAGATCAATTCAAAAGAATAAAAAGAATTGGTATTGTTAAATAATTATAACCAGTCAAAGATATTTGAAAGTAACAAGATTAACGTAGATATAATTACGATAACGTAATCGCTTATAATGTCAGATAGTACTTTACAATTTTAATCTTTTATTAAACTTCGAGATTCGTTTACGTCTTCTTCAACTTGGTTAGAGAACGATTTTACTGAATGACACGACTGACCGTTAATAGCTTCAACAAAAAACTTTATATTTTTTTAATTAATTAACCAAATGACTTTACGTAAGTTCTCACAATAAATAAGTTATTTATTATTTAGTCTTCGATAACCATATAATTAATAAGAAATACTAACGTATAATTACATTCATACGAATTTAATTGCTAGTTTCTTACAAAATCCAATTATTAGATATATAACTTAATGATTTTGTTTTGTTTATACTAGGTATGAAATCGAGCATAAAGTATAATCGATAATATTACTGAAATACTTCCAGTTTTCTGATAAGATATGTAAAGCATGTTCAAAAAAATAAAAATATTATAGGATTCAGTATACAAATAAAAATATCATACTATATCATAAATACCATATCTACTCTACTACACATATATCTTACAAATGAGAAAATATTTGTTACGAGGTAAATTAATAAATATCCAATAATCATTTCTCGTCGGTCGATGGTTTTTACGATCGCAACATACTTTAATTAAAAAAAAACATACCTAAGTTCATTAATTATTTTTAATCTATTTCCAAACGATCGATTAAATGAATAATCAAAAGCTTTTAATTAGTTACGAAAACAATAATAAAATAAACGATAATACTAAGTATAAGTAAACATATTTATTTTTTATTAAATTCATTCAAAGCGTAATTATATGATCTGTCAATGATTTACCGTTCAGAATCGACAACCATTCTTTTTATAAATCTTCTTACTAATTTTCCTAATTTCTTTATATTAATCTTTCAATAATATATAGGATTAATAATTAGTTATAATTATTGAGCAACGATAAATATAGTTCCTTTTGTGCTGGCGATCATACACCTTATTACCTCAACATCTCCAAAAAAAAACAACCGGGAATCGTTGTTAACAAACAAAATCTCTTATTTGTATGTCTGAGAAATAACTATATTCTTTGAGCAGTCTCATATCTTCGATGTTTATAAAAATATATATTGCTAGGCATAAGATTTACATATTTCACATATCATTTTCATAGTAATCATTTTTGCATATATATTTATACACGCATATGCAGATCAGACTTAGAGTTCCATCGCTTGTTCAGGCACACGATCATATCGCACGCGCCTCGGCTCGCGATTGACCAATAGCGTTGAGTTTCACCATCTTCTATCGTTTCTATCGCCACTTCTATCGTAATACCAACATTTTGCTTCTACACAAAACACTATTCGGCTTGATGATCTTATGATTCGTCGTATATTTCATTTTCGAATGTAATTCTTTAAATAATGATTACAACAATTTTAATAATGAATTTTAATATCTGTGCAAAAGGAAAATTTCAAAATAGTTTTCTTATTCTTCAGAAATTAATATACATATTACGTTGAAATTTCATAATTTCTACCTTATAATATAAAATAAATAACTATATTATGCTATAAATAATAATAAAAACTTTCTATAGAGAGAATATTTGTTTCTAAAATAAACCACATTATATATTTATACTCCCTTAAAGAAACTTTAATCGAAGATAGCACCGAAGATATAACCATGATTTTTATAATACATCATATAAAAATTAAACAAAACCTTGTAAAAATGATAGAAATGGTAAGTCTGGAATACAACAATTATGAATAACAGAGAATCAAATAAAAACGTATGATTCAAGTATCATTTGTACTTCAACGATCAACGTTATGATAATTTATTTTTTTAAACAGTATTTATTAATAAGAGCGTTTGTATGATCATTGCTTTTAATATGATTTCAGTACGTAATGAATAAAGAAAGATTTGTCAACGACATTCAAAGTGACTTGCGAAACGAAGATGACATATTTTCTTCTCTTGTCTTCTTTTTACATAGATCGATCGTGAAAACATCGCACGTATGCATGCATACTTGTTTGTTGTATCGATCATCATCGACAGGAAGTGCCGATTGACAAATCGTTGGTGTAACAGCGCATCAGGACGGCCCGCAGCACGCTATCGCGCGCAATTAGTGAAAACATGAGACATTGTGCGTTCGCACTCGTACGTGCGCGACACAATGGCGGAATTCTCATTAGTAAAGAGACTCTTTAATGAAGATAACTAACAGCGAGCTCGCTCGCTTTCGACACTGAGACCGGATTCTCGTTTTCCCCTCTTTTTTACCCATTTTTTTTCTTTCTTTTTCTCTTTTTGTTTGATTTTTTCGTTCACCATCATTCGATTTTTACAAACCCGTTGCTTTTTCGTCGCATATACAGAGTCGCCCATTATCATACACGACGATGACGTCAAAAACGCGGTACACGGCCAGGTCGTTAAATACATTAATGACCGTTACGTAAAATTATACAACGATGTAACATTACGTACATATATAGTTCTTATCGACCTTAAACATAGATAATAAATTCGTTACCGTGTCGTTGCTAAGACGAATGTCTTTAAAATAAATTGACACGTAAATCTTTCATCTCTACATATAATTTCCATATTCGACGGAACAACCCTTTTAATAATGTCAACTCGGTACTAAAGCCAGCAGTTATATGTTTGCATAATCATAACGTTTACTACCATAGAATGTACTTTTATATATTATAATGATTTTTCTAATGTTCAATTAATTTTTTAAAAAACATAATTACGTATTAGCGAGTATATAAGATGTAGCAATAAATTCTTTTTTATTTTCAATTAAAGTAAAAGTTCATCAAAATAACATAGAAAATTATGCAAAATGTATAATACAATCAACTGGACATATACGCGAGCAATCATTGTCGAAAGGCGAGGATCGTAACACCGAAAATCATCAACTGTAACCGAATATTCTCGATGTTTCCGTCTTAAGATCGCTAAAGACTTTCGTTTCAGCTCAAAGTACCAAACGTTGGGTACTATTGCGGCCATACGCCATGTTGCGTTACGTGTCGTTCTTTTACGCCTGTAGGCACGAACATAAAGCTCGCCTCGTAATGTCTAATTCTAAGGAAGGCGTTACTCAACGAGACTACAAAGTTACGCGACTACTGGTTGTTCTGTAACAATGTTATACTCATTCTTATATATATGAATTTGTACGAATAGGACGTAAAATAAAATTATGTGACATTAATGTCTATCTTGTGACAGGACGTCAATCTTTGCAATATAGATGCTACAAAACTATCGAATCTTATTGATGTGTTTAGTAGAAATTCTTGTATTGTAGAAATGCTGTTTCTTTGTATTCACTTTATTTTTCGAATCATTTATTTTAATATATATATATATATATATATATATATATATATATATATATGTATGTATATATGTATGTACGTATGTATGTAAGTACGTATATGTATATTTTTTAACGTATAACCAATTGCAATAATTCGTTGTTTAGCTGGATTTCAAGATGACCTCGACGATAAAGAAATCGATCTTTGATTAAGCGGTTACGCGTTAATTTAAAATGAGTTGTTACGTGATTATTCGTCATCGAGCTTGTATTATGAAACTATGACTTGTTTAAAAAACATATGAATGAAAGAAAGGAAGAGAAAGAAAGAAACAGAGAAAAAAGGAAGAAAGAGAAAGAAAAAGAGAGAGAGAATAAAATCTCGACACAATGACCGTATTGTACGAAATAATTTTGAACCCGTTCCAGATAAACGTTCTCAAATTATATGCTACTATTTTTCGAAGTTACATTACTAGTTGGCACTGTCTTAACGTGACTCACATTTTCAGCTCGTATATCACCATTAACTATTAAAACGTAATGACATATCCATCCCGCTTCTTTAGCATTATATTTTCGTTTTTAATATCCGTAACACGGTATAGTTTGAAAGGCTATACTTACCTATTTCCAAAATTCCCAAGAAATATTTCTGAGATAACATCTAAACATTTCATGAATCACCATATATAGAATTAATCGTTCGAAACTTTTGTTTTTCGAATTGAAGCGAAAGAAAAAGGAAACGCATTAGGAAAAAACGTTAAGTCGTTCATAAAAATGCGATGGAAATTTTCTTCTTCGTAAAAAAAAAAATAAAAAATGCAAGTCTCTTTTCGATTTCGCAATATGCGTCGATTGCAAACGGATATAAAATATTCTTGCTATGAATACAAAACTACGACGAATTGCATCGATATTATTTATCGATTATCGTGATTATTGATCTCCGATAAAGATCTTACGTCTCGTTATATCTACATGTCAAAGTCCTTCAGATCGATCACTAATTGTAAGAAATATTTCTACAAACGAATAAATTCGAGTTCGAAGATATTTTCTTGCCTCTTTAAATGGTTTGTTCAATAGAAATTCGCAGAGTCGTTGTTAACAAGCTTATAAATTATGATTCTAACGATAAATCGGTAAGGGATTTTCTCTCGAATCGGTATGGTCGCGGCGTGCCAAATACGCGACACAATCTGTTATAGCCGTCGGATTCGAAGTGACGATTTATTAATCGAGATATCGTGTTAAATAGAAACGCGAGAAAACGTTGCATTATGTCACCAGAGAATAGATAAGATGATAAAATTTTAAATCATAATATATAATCGTTAAATGCATCGTCATTATCTTAAAAAAAAAGAAAGTTCCACGATATCTCGGCTTCCAAAGATAGAATCGGGAAAAAGGACAAGGGAGATCGTTTCGACGAAACGAAAACGCTAACGATTAAGTGACTTTCGCGCGTAATCTCCTCGTCAAGGATGAATGATCGGGGCAATATCCTGTGAGTAGCGTTCACGTAACTTCTAAAGTTTTTCCTTTCTATTATTTTAACGCGCTTGAGGAACTAAAAATAATAATGATCGTTTAATTTCACGATATTTCATGCGAGAAGTTCTCATTAATATCTTTTATATCTAAAGTTTATATCTAAAAATATTTTATATCTACACAAACAAAATTGCATTGAATTTATTGAAAATTTTTACTGAAAATTATTTATCGATCAATTCAATATTATACTAGTAAATACGACCTAATATAATATTATTATATTGTTTATTACAAGGTTGTTTATTTATGTATAAAATATGAGTCAATAAAATATTAATAGGCGCAATCCAATAGAATATTATTGTGTAATATACTACAATGTTATTTGCCAATCCAGCAATGAAGTCTTTGCAATGAAGTCGAATAAAAATGGTTTCATATTTAAACAACTATCTACACAAAAGAAAAAGATATTCATTCTTATTGGAGTTATATCAACGTTTCGTTATAGGACCAATGAGCTTTTTTGTTTGATGATCCGTTATCCATTTCGAGCAAACGTCAAGGATATGAGGCAACGTCCTACGTGACTTATGTAACGTACCAACGGCGCACCGCGACCGTGAATATATCGATCTCTCGCTTATCGTCACTCTCTCTTACGTCGCACCCTCTCTCTTTCTCTCTCTCCTTCTCTTTCTCTTTTAAATGGAAGATCGATGCTTACTTCAATCGAAATTACTGAACGTTCTTACGTAACATGTGAAGTTAGAGCTGCTCGTCGTCGAACGTTTCGGAACTCGATGGATCACCATTCGATCGAAAATTATCATTACGAAAGATCGTATGACAAAAGTAAGCGAAATAAATTGCTTTCGCAAAAACTACGGGAAATCGACTAAATGACTCGTATCTTCTGTAAGACGACGTAATATAATAACGTGCTCATACTTATTTTAAATGTTGGACATGAATAAAAAATAATGAAATATGGCGACTCTCATATGTATATTTTATCTTGCAATGATATTTATTATATTTTCATCTATTCAAAATTGCTATTAAATTCTTAAAAACATAAATTTACACTTTCCAATTTTTTATTTTTTTCCAATTTTTTTACCATTTTCCAATTTTCCAATTTAATAATTAGAATTTGAAATAATTTCGTCAAACATTCTTTAGCATCTACTTTATTTTTCGCGAAATAAAAGAGTTATAAACAATAAACTTAAAAATATGTTAACGTTCAGTATGTGAATTACCAGTATTTGTTCCAAATTATATAATCGTTTCAGATTATACGATCTAATAAAGATTATATGATACAAATAACCACCATGTTCAAAACTCACGATTGGTTATCTTTTTATAATACGTGACACGTAATATGCAATGAGAAGGATTTGCGTGAAAAATCTCTAAAATGGTTTCTCCTTTATCGAATTTTCCCGAGTTCCATGAGTTACGAAGAAAACACGATTACAATATGCAACGCTGAGAGAGCAGCGATTATTTCTGGTTAGGTAAAGGAGGTCTAAACTAAACATGTCGAAGCTCTCCCACATGAACACACGCTTGAGAAAGATAATAAAAGGGAGAGAGAAAGAAACAAAGAGAGAAAAAGAAAAAGATAAAGAGAATAGCACGCACGTGTTTTTAGTTCTCCCGTCTCGAATTTTATGTCGTCTAACTACAAGATCATGGCATGATTCATCGGACGATATAGGAATAGCACGTTCGGTTTATGAAACTCTCAGGAAAAGTTTTCTTTCGTTCTCCATAAAATGACGTTCCATCGTTCGCGTAAAACAAAAATATTTCACACTCGGGCTATCAGTTCGAAATATACTCGCACATATTTGAGAAAGGAAAACGTCGAATCCTTAGATTAGTCTTGTGAAATTGTAAATTATACTCTAGAAGTATACGCGTTGCAATCAGAAAACACTTCCGTCAGACGTATACATAATTGGTAAACGATCGCCATTTTAAACGAGAAACTTTTAAATATGTACACGTGTTACCTCCAAATATGGATAAAGCAGACATGTGAGAAAGGTAACCATTAACGAATGGAAAAATATTATATGTACCTATATTCTGAAGCTTGCGAGAAGCGATTAATATCTTTGTCCTGTCTTATACAATGATAAATATTCATTTGCATAACTTTCATCGTCTGTTCATAATCGAATAAGGGTGTATTTTCGAAAGTTTTCTATATAAAGTCTCAGATATGTATCTGATTAATGAATTTTAATTATTAAATCTTACTTCAAAGAGAGGAATAAAAAGAGAGAGAGAGAAATGATTTATGGATAAATAATACAAAATAACATATAAGTATAATTATTTTAGGAATATTTTTTCATTCAAAGCGATAAACGACAATTCCTTACGAAAGTATGTCGAGACGTTACGACCTCGGCATCTGCAGCATTCGCGAGAGGGTGAACCATCGTCGACAACGAGCAGAAATAGAACGTATATATGTGAATTTCACGAAATGTGAAATAAGTACGATATTACCGCGCAACCCGAGGATTTCATTACAAATTAGAGAAATACCGAAAGCAAAACAAGATCGAGTTTTTGAAATAATAATCTAATAGGAAAGATTTCCTCATTCGAACGATTACTTATGTCAATCCACAGTAAGTAGGTATATATATACATATACAAATATATATATATAGTATTTATTAAATTGATTCGTAATACAAAAAATTTAGTCAATATAAATTGAAAAATTAATCATTATAAAATTATAAACGAAGTCACTATCGTTAACAAAATTGAATATTGTTTATAAGTCCGTCAAGATAAATTTATCAGTTCATATAGAGTAATCATTTTTTATTTAGTTTAATGAGTATTATATATATATATATATATATATATATATATATATACCCTTTAAATCAAAAATCCTTTATTTCAACACCTTTATCTCGAAACTTATTTCTCTTCGAACGATAGAATATCACTTAACGAAAAGTCAATTAAGCAATTATCAAGAGAAATACCAACATTTTATCCTTATGTAATCGTAAAAAACATATTACCATAGTCGTATCTTTTCTTAATGTCTATTCTATCTTTCTATCATTCAATCTGGAATATTTTAGCTCGATATAAATTTCTTATAATCGATGTTCCATCATACGTATATAAATCGCGTCTCGTGATGAATCGATCCTTTTTAAAGTAGCTCAATCTTCATCGCATACGAGATATTGCCAAGTGGAAAAAATACATACAGAGAAGCAAAACGTCAAATATATACACACACACACACATATACATACATATAACATACATACATACATCATACAAATATAAAATATGTAGAACATTCTTAATCGCGAGGGTGCGCGATGTTGCGAGAAATTTTGTATCGCTTGGACAACTTTGGAATGGTCAAAGTAACGTGTTGAAAGGAACGCGTTTCGATTGCATCAAATTGCGTCATAAATCGACGATATCCTACCAGACAATCATATCTAACTTTACATAAAAAGACAGAATATCGTATCATTTATAGTTGATTTCGTGTTGATCGTTAATGAAACGATAGAGGGAGGGCAATGTTATACTTATGAGAAAGCTTCGTTGAAAACGGATACACCCGACGGCTGATTAATTGATACTAAATATAGACCGTGCGTAATAATACGCGGGCGACCGTAGTTCATCGGCATACAGAGTGTACACGTGATTTTCTTTAGAGGCACAGAATACTCCTCTAACGCATGTTTTGCAATTTGTTAGATAGGCTAAGGGAAAAAAAAGGAAAGAAATTAATAGTTTCTTTTTCTCAATCTATACATTCTAGTTGTGTTTAACCAATCTTTTTCTTTCTTTTTTATCTATATTTGTAATCATATGATTGTAATCCGATCAGGTACAACTTAATTACCAACTATCTTATCGTGATTTCACATCTTTTCATCGTAACTTTGTAGCACGGTTAAGCAATCATTACATACATATTAGCATCGATTAATGGCGTATGTTAAGCGAATATTTTTTTCTTTTTGTATTTATAAAATATGAAAATTGTTCGCTTATACATTGCTAATCAACTATATTGAAATAAAGTGAGTTGTTTCTTTTTTTTTTACACTAACATTATAATTAACATCATAATAAAAAAATCATAAAAACAAGATATTGTTCAGAATATTTGTTTGTTTATTCACTTATCTTTCGTTACTTCATTAAATACTTTTTAAATCTGTTAAACCTTTATTTCCCATTTATTCGATATGTCTTCTAACATTATACGAAATTTTTTCTATCTCCCTTCCTCTCTCTATCTCTCTCTCTCTCTCTCTCTCTCTCTCTCTCTCTCTCTGCTGTTATTAATATATATCACGTACACACATCTATTAACTCTATACTTTATTCTATAACTTTGTATTAAACAATCCATATAGGAGTTTGTATACATGTACTTTCTTCTCATTACTAATGCATCTCTAGTTTTATGTCTACGTCTTCTGAAAGATTTATAAGTACTTACAGAAATGCTGTCTGTTATATTATAAATACGCTCTCATATCATATTCGATTACAAGATTTATTTCCCCTGTTATGGCGCATCGTGAGTTTTATAAAAATAGATATGGTCAATGGAAAGAATCCGAGGGTGAAAAGATGAAAGGACAGTGAAAGAGAAAAAGTAAAAAAGAAGATTCCGTATCGGTATTACATAACGGCATGTATACGGGAGCGTACGAGAGTTATCAGAAACCTCCGGTCCATTATGCAATGAAGGAGACGTAGCTAACAAAGAATCGAGGGCGTTATTACGACAATGTAGAAGTACATCGCGGAATTTGATCTTCGCTTGCGACAGACTGCAAACGACGACGATTATCTTCGCTTTCGATCTATTGTATCGAACCGGTGACGAAGAAACGAGACTTTTTTCTATGAGATCATCGAAGAAAACGTACAAAGAAACGAGTTTTTCTACAATTCTAATACAATGTTAACTTAATAAACAAAAACCGTTAATTGATCGATAAATAAAAAGTATGTAATTCACTAAAATTGGCATACTTGTATAAAGAATAATAAAAAATTGTAATGTTCATTCAGGATCTTCTTGTTGAAAAGTAGGCTCGTCGAAGAAAGAAAATTAATATATGATAATTGTATAACAATTAAAAAGATAAATCCATTAAAATAATTATTATTTTCAATAGTTTTACCTGAACACCTTTGTTCCGATATCATGAAGATCAATAGATTAAAATTTATTATTGATCGATTAAAAATTACAATTAAAAGAAATCGCGTATGATAAAATGAATTTAATTATTAATCAGAATTGCCAATTAAATATTTGAATCTTAGTCAATAATCATAAATCGAATTTAATATTACCAACATACAGAAATCTTTTCGTTCCTTATCCTTTCTATTTCTTCGAACGCCGAAGAAAAGAGCATCGAGTTCTCATTGTGTGTTGCAGGTTACCTTGAAATAATAATAACATAATTGTTTCATATCGTTGTATTAACAACAATCGTGTTTTTAGAACATATCGTCATTATTAATCACTTTCCAATAGTAACCAACGTAAACGAAAAGGAAGAAGTTAAAAACTACAGAGATAGACTAAGAGAGAAAGAGATAGAAGAAGAAAAGTCGAGCTCCGCTTTCGCGGGAATGCATATCCTGGTGTAGATTTCGTAATGGTCGATCGGCGGGTTCGTCTATGAGGTCGTGTCGGTTCGTGCACCTACTCGCGGTTAACCACACGTAAGCCGTCGGCATAATGCACGCCGGCGATTTCGTCACTGGTGCCTCGACGCCCGACAATAGAAATGCGCATGAAAGGTTACGTACTTGCCACAACGTGTTTGCAGCGCGTGTTGGGGTGGGGGGTAAAGAAAGAGAGAAAAAGAAAGAGAAAAAAAAGAAACAGAGAGGGAGAGAGAGAGGTAAGTTAAAGTTATGAAATACGGGGCAGGGCGCACCGTGCAACTGCATCGTTCGTAAAAAAACATTAATACACAAGGCAAGAGAAGAACTCTTTTACTATCCCTCGAGATCGTCCTACTCACGAAACGATTTTCATGAGTCTCGAACGACGATCATCGCCTATTGTTTCTTCGCACGACTCCAATCGCGTCTTTCCGCGTATTATGAAACTTTGAACAACGGAGGAGTAAATCGACTCCTCGACTTTACGCCGGCTCTCGATCTGTTAATCCATCCTGGGATTTTGCTTTTGCTATTAGGGAATAATACTTTTTATCGTTCTTTAGATGTCATCTCTTCTTTTTCCTTTTCTTTTTTTTTGAGGGGGGGGGGGGCAATGGAAAGAAAGATCGATAATTTTTCTGAATTGATTTTTTGAAAAATTTATCGAGTTCTATAGTAATGATTTGAATTTTATTTTCGTTCAGTCCTATTGATAAATGTATTGAAGAAACGATGTTATCGCGTTAGAAAAATAACGTTTTACCTCTCGACACGATTCGAACAAATGCTCGTGACAAACGGGCCTCTTAGGTAAGACAAAATGTGCGCTATCGTTTATTAACGCCATTATGTACGTCGATTGCGGTTCTTCGCTCGCAGAAACTAATGCTTTCGTCTTCGAGATTCGTATTGCGAGATTCGATTGTGCAACGCGATAACGACTAGAAGAGAAGTATTTCTAAATAACGATCGTAATGTCTGTCGTTCTCTAATTTAAGATGGCTAAATTCGTTCTAGATATCGTTAATAATTTTACCTCGACAGACGTTGATTATTTCACTAGTATAAAATCTTAATACGATACTCGTACATCTTCAGAGCCGGCATTTGCGAAAGAAAAATATTGCTGTCAATCAACGATCATTGATGATAATTTCTCTATAGGAAAAAGATAGAAAAATGTTTTTACAGGCCCGTAATGTGCATGTATAGCAATAAAGTTTTCTCTCTAGGAAGGACTTGAAAAAAGAAACAAGTTAAGACTATTTTTATACGTTCTGGACGATGACACGTTCGTTCGTATAATACTATCATGGGGAAGAAGAAGGAGAAGAAACATTCTAATTTTAACGAAACGCCATACGGTATTATATAAATTATTTGCTTCTCATAAATCCAGAAGTTTACGAGAGCTTGGCTGGCAGAAAAATAGTTGTTACAGGCGTGGTACTAATTCTGACACGAACCATCCTTTTCGTACTTTTATCTTTCTCGGGAAAGGTTTGTTTGTCGGATACGACTCGAACATCAAGAGAAGACGAGATTTCTTCACGATAGGAATCACGTGCACATGCTTTGAAGGGATAAAAGAAGCCGATGGTTTTATTTTAGAGCCGCGATTGCGCCTTCTTTCGACTTCAGAAATAAAGTGTAATAGTTGGTTCGATCGAATGAAAAGAAATAAATAACTTCGAACAAAAAAATCAACCGTTATAACTTATAAGACTATTGACCAATAACTACACTACTCAATGTTGCGCTATTCAATTTCACATAATAATTTATCAGTGCTAGTACCAGTACATAATAAACATTAATTAGATATTATTTATCTAAATTTCAATTTTTTATCTTTACAAATTTTTTTAATTTGCTTGGGTGCGTCACATTTTTATTTAAAATATTCTATGATTATATGGTGGAACATTAGTGCTAAGGAGTCGAGGTATATAAGCGCGGAGAAAGGCGATTTTTCGGCTGACCGTGACCCGCTTCGAATTACATAAGCCATAAGGTATATATCCGAAGACAAGATACATATATATACAGGGTGGACCATTTAAACTTTAGTAAGTTATAGTTTTGAAAGGGTGAATATAATTCTATTTATAATTTTATATATATGTATATGTATATATTTTTTTTCTTTCAAATTGCTTCTTATTATAAATATATTTCGTTTAATGATGAACAAGACAAAATATATAGGTATCTGTATTTAAATGATGCACCCTATATACGTATATATGTAGAACGTACGTCGAACGAGAAACGCACCGAACTCGTCTTGGTTGAGAAAGAAAGGGAAAGAGGAACGTTGAGGTGAACACCCAGACAAGGTCAGAGAGCCGGTCGCGAGACCGAACCAGCCTTCGGGATGCAGTCAAGATGCACACTGCATGCTACGCTGCATTGCTCTTTTTTAAATCCTCTCCTCGTCTCTTTTTCTTTATTCTCTATTTGAAAACTCGCCGAGTCTCGAGGTCTCTGCTGTAGTTCTTTGTTTCGCCAGAATGTCGAGAAACTTGAATAAATTCATAACTTGATTAATTATTTTACATCGCTTATTTGATCATTTTCGGCATAATTTAAGTTTCGTAAACAATCAGACGAAAGCATCGTATTCACTCTATGTACCGATAAATATTTGAACTAATTGCAAGTAGATTTAATCTTAAATCAACGAGCACGTTTGTAAAAGTTCCAATACTAATTCGTTTTATCTTTCATATAATATTGGAGTGGTAAAGTCGATTCCAAGAATAAGACTTTTAACTTCCACGCATGAAATTATCGATAACCCTCTTTAAAGGATTACATAATAATCCGTACAAGAGATGGTCATTATAAGTGGCGGTAATAAATGGAGAGGGACGATAATTGGTATAATAATGAAAAACGTACGACGTCTTAAGAAATTAATTCCCCGCGGGTGAAAGACTTAGTTACGACACTTTACATTCGGGAGACCGACGCGGAATGCGCCTACACGTAATACGCAAGAAAATTATGAACCATAATGGCAAAAATGCGTCATGAGATAATCGCCCAAGTGAAAGAAGAAGAAAAAAAAGGGCCATCAGCATCTGGAACGATACTTAACATAGAGGAGTATCGAAAGTACCGTTAAATTTAAAGAATATTTATTAAAATAAAAAATTCGTCTCAATTTCTCGGTAGGAAAAATATAGAAAAAAAAAAAGATAGAGCTTTAACAAAGATTATAATAAATAACATTAGGTACCGATTCTCGAAATTCTCGAATTTCTACGATTTTCGAATTTCAATCGAATAATACATTCGTAAATGTGCAACTGATTTCAACGTTAATTACATGATATTATGTAATTAATTCGATTTCTCGCCATATTCCATTCACTTTTCGCCTAGGTGGATAATATCTGTGAACTACAATTAATTTTGAGAGAAACGACAACGACAATACATAGATGAACGATACAACATAGCCAGTATGTATATATATACATAGGTAGGTACATACATTGCTTAATTGGAACTCGTAAAGTCAATGCACGGATTTGTCCTGAGATTCTTTAATCTCGCAAGCTTACGTAATACAATCCAATTTAAACTCGCGCGTTCGTTCGTCGTTCGTTCTCTCATTCATTCGTTTTGCTCCTTCTTCTGCTCGTTTTCGATACTCGTTTATGTTTCGTACTCGTTAGCTGCACTCTGTAAACATTCGATCCTACCTATTCTTAAAAAACAAGCAATACGATCAAGCAATATGATAATGATTGAATGATGAAAAACAGCACGAAATAGTTATATGGCTTTTTTATAGATTGATACTCTGTTCCGAGGATTGTTTGACATTTTTTGCCTGTTAACTCTATACTATTAATTAATTATGAACTCGATAATCACGTTACACGCAGCTTAAACACGCATTTCATTCATTTTTTAAAAGACCGAACGCCTTACACGTGTTATAAAACAAGCTGTATTGATATATTTTAAGAAGATATAAATCTATAAACTATACTTATCTTCTTTAAGCTTCATAATAAGTTATCAATTATTTGACTAAATCGATTAACTTTTTGTCGCCCATTAATTTCTTTGACGAAACATTCATGTGTAAGCTTGACTGGTTATATTTGCTCAGTATCCCCACTCACGAATTTCATAATCGTCCAATCTATTGAAATAAAAACAGTGATGTGTTATTGACGAGGAAAAAAAACGAAAAGGCTAATTTTTGTATTCGAGCAATCTTGAAATATTCATTAAATATTATACTTTTTCGAAATAATTAGTTTGCGCAAAATTGAACATTTATAATCGTGTTCAGCGTTACGTATGCTCATAAGGTATTACATATTCAATAAATAATTATTACTTATTATATAATAAATTATTATATCCACATGAGATTTTAATAGTTCCTTTCAAATCGAATGCATTACATTAACACATTTGTAAATTGAGTCATACCTTGTTAGATTGGAATCTGCAGAATTTCATATAATAATTCTTTATGTTGGAAACGATGATGTGAATTTTCTTGTAATTATTCCTCAAGCTCTGTTTGGAATATCGCCAAAGAATACCGCTGAGTATTAGATTTCTGTTTTAACCACGATCAGTCTGAATTAATCCATTTCCATGTATCTTACCTCGTGGCATCGTAAAATGATTAATCGTTACTAAGCTAATTAGTTTCTTATCTGTATAAAGATAAGGTAAACGCATGTTTTGTTTTTTTTTCTCTCGATATTATACTATATTAATAATAAGTTATATATTCGCAACAAACTAGATACAAAAATTGTGCACAATTTTTCTATTGGCTGAATTTATTTGCAAATAAAATCTCTCGTCAGCAAGGCTACTAGAAAAGTTATACATAGGTAGCAATCATCGATGAGCAACGAGCCGATGAAATTCAAAGAAAACCGTTACAACGAGGACGTACACGTAATCATCTTCACTTATGTAACTTAGTATACGTACGAAAATCAACTGACTTTGAACCGAATATCCGAAAAATATCGTGTTTTTTCATTCAAAGGAGAACTCAATGAATCGAATAAAAAATGTCCACATTATTAAGAATAACTTGAAAATGTGATTAAAGAAAAATTGAACGAACGATAAAATAGAAAAGCGAATGAACGAAAATGCATGAGTAGAATAAGTATGTATTATATTTGTTCAAAACAAAAAGCAAGGTAATTAAAGCCCAATAGAAAATAATGCTCTTGTCTATAAGCAACTTACTAACGCGTATCGATTTGATCTTACTCTATTATGACATAAACGGCGTTTATATAAAAGCGTCGAGTTTATATAATGTTTCAAATACACGTGACTTTTGTGCAGGAGCGAATACGTTCACGCGACTGCAAACTTGGATCGTTATTACGCCGATACTACGTTGTATTCTCGATGAAATTGATCGCTCGTTATCTGCACCGAGATATCTGAAAAAAATCGTGTAAGCATTTTTACATGCCTATCTTTACAAATAAAAGCTGAGAATTGCATGAAAAGACGATCGTGAACGACACATTCGAAAATTATCACGGTAAACTCGTATCGAATCGTTGACTTGTATCACTTCGAAACATTTCTTAAGCAAGGAGCTAGGGCGGATAAGTTATAGCTTGTAAATCACACGTAAAACCATAGACTGTGCGTATTCAGCCACCCACCGTACCAGCTGGCATATATTTCACGAACGGTAAGGCGATATCACGATGTAAGCCACAGATTGTTTCTCTACGACTGTTAAAACCTTGTCCCCGGTCTTGTAAGTGCATCTCGCATGTAAGAGTATATGAATATATATGTGTGTGTGTGTGTATCTGTGTGCATATATATCTGTGTGTTCTACTTTCCAAGCTCGGCCAAGATTCTAATTGTTCTCTTTTACCTCACACTGAATCAAAAGACGATTATTTGGGAAACACTGACATCTCGAAAATGCATGAGCCAGAAAGAGAACAAAGCATTTCAAGAACACGATGTTCGTAAATACGATTCTTCGTTTATTCAAAATGAAATTTAAAGAAGCATAGTGGATTGCCAAAAACTAAAGCCACGATTAGTCTTTACTAAGGTCTACGAAAATTTTATTTGTTTATTACAACTACCCCAAAGACGAGCAAAAGAAGACTATTATATTCTATAATCCTATCATGATATGTATATATATATTTATATATGTAATTTAGTATTCGATGCGATTACTGATTTCGAAGATACCAATTGGCACGCGTTCATTATACGAGGAAAATACGTAAACTTGATTAGACTGGTTTGATGCGTTTAATTCCATCTTTACATTCGTAATGACGCATTCCAGTGACGTGGAAACAGACGTGTTACAAGAAAATAAGAAATAGAAAAAAGGAACATACTTTTTGTAAAAACTCTAATAGATTTTTACCGTTTGTGATAAATAACGGGAAAAAACGCGTAGAAATTAACAGGATACGATGAACGGGACAGGTAAACGTAATCGCAGCGTAAATTCTGCGAGTAACACAATCATCTCCCAGGAATATGATTTCGAAGAAGCACCTTGTCATTACTTATTTCATTCCCGGCATGATAATGCGACACTTGGTCGTTGGTTTTTACGCGAGTGCAGTGACATAACTTATATTTACAGATCGCGAAATAAAGATACTATGATGCTAAAAAAGAAATAGGAAGACGGAAAAGAAAAGTATTATTGTACTAGGAGATGATAACTAAAAAATAAAAACAAATAATATAAAGAAAAAATAAGGAGGACGGTCAGAAAATTAGATATAATTACAATAACACGAAGTAATTAAAAAGTAAAATAAAAGAAATGTAGAAAAACAGATCTAATAAATGTTTAAACTCGATGAGAAAAGATAAAAAGATGGAGAACCGACTGATTTACGAATGAAATTATGAAAATATGAAAGAAGAGGGACGAAATGGGATTCATTTCTTGTAAAAAATATCCAAAATAAACGCATAAGACGAGCTAACGAACGAATAGATATAGATCAAATGAGGATGAGAAGAGAGATAAATAGAAGAAACTACTTTAACAGAATATCCGATTACATAAGCCACGTGCTCCGATTCTTTTAAGCACGAAGTAAGCAACGATTTGCCGCTTGTCGTATTTCCACAAGTCTTTCCACCTACATATGCGTATATAAAAGCGTGGACTCTCACGTGCGTATGGCACACGCACGTTGCCGTTATGTAAGGCTTAGATACGTCTACTAAACTCTTTCCTTCCTAAGTTTATGCCGAGAAACGATATGAACATAGTCGATGATGAGAAAGAGCTATTCACCGGGACGAGTAGCGCGTGATTAGCCTATTTTCTCAAAGAATCAACCTGGAAAGAGATGTTATTCTGACCCATATGTGAGATCAACTTGACCTAAATCATCTAACAAATGATAAATATAAAAGATTATGCAAGATCGATGATTACCATTCTTTATCGTACTTTGTCCAATCATGTAGCCTTGTACGAGTCAGTATCTTATTATCTTTCTTCTAAACATTGAAAGAAATCCAAGAAATTATCAGAAATGTCGTCAAAATTATTTTTTTAAAGATTCATGTATGTACAAGGTATATCGTTTAATTTAAAAAAATTTAGTTTATTTTAAGTATACAATCATTTTTACGGAGCTATGATATCATTATAATATCAAAATATTTTTAAACCGGTACACTTTCAGACTTACCTTACCACGTATAATATAAGAATGTGTATAAGAACATGCACATTTGAGTAACACAGTTTTTACATCTCTATCTGAGAGACTTCGCCTTGTGAACTAAGTGATTGAATTAATCGATACCTACATATTTATCGTTTCTTACGTCGTACTCTTTCCACGATGTATTCGAGATTACTTTTTTTCCGATGAATAATATTGTTACAATTATCAACGATGAACGATTAATGTATGTTCATCTGCTAGATCGTTTCTTCCGGTTTTCAATAAAGCCCGTAAATTTATATAAGTTTTTTTAGACATAATCGAAAAATTACATGTAAGATTTGACAAAAGCAACGTATTTCTAAGAACATATCCGACAAGAAATTGAAATTTCTTTTTACATCGGTATTGTCAAATAAAAAAAAATATATTTAAAATACTGGAAACGAAGTAAGGCGTTTGATCTTTACTCTAATGACGCACATTTTGGAAACGAACAAAACATCTTGAGAAATAACTCGCAAAATTTAGACGTAATCATCTTTGATGTCCGCTGTCGAACATATTCCGTATACTGAACTTTCGCGTAAGAGGAGATGTTTCGTAAAATAATCGCACACCGTCCCTGAATCTAACACGAGCCGTACGTAACGCTTCGTTACGTCATACGTATATGTATAATAGCACGTAAACTAAAAAGCAATTCGAGTTTACGAAAAGCTCATAACTATATATATATATATATATATATATATATATATATATATATATATATATACTTAAAGTTACGCGTATAGCGTACGAAACGAAACAAAAATTTAAATGTGTGATATCTTCACTGTTTAAAGATAAATACCACGAATTCGTCAAGTTTATTATATAATACATACCGACTAGAAACGTCCAAGCGATTATATTAATACTATAAACAACACCGATATGATCCTCACTTATGAAGGAATAAATATTATATAATCGAAGTTTGATTCTTGAAAATACGTTAAAATGATAATGCACTTCTCTCATTCGTGTCTTCTTAAAACTCGCTGCTTCAAGTTACGTCTGTGTTGTCATCGAGTATCACCGATAGCACGTGTAATCGTGCTCTGCTATCTCCCTCTCTCTTACTATCTATCTATCTATCTCTATTTCTACCTCTATCTCTGTCTCTATCTCTATCTCTCTTGCACATATGCTCTCTAACTCACTATCGCGCCAATTCACTCTCATTCATTATATAAAGCTTCCTCAGTGTTTACCAAGAGCGCACTTTATTTATAGTCACACCACTATTCTTTATACGATGCTTACAATTCGTGAACCGACGAAGACGCTTCGTCGCGGCGTTTTTAAATCCGTCGTGACAAAATTCACTACAGATACTTCTTTTATTCTCCAAGCTCGAAATCAAATTCAAACTATTATACATATATAAACGATAGATTCTAAATCTATGCCCAACACCCTGTTAAATAATCGTGATTGACCGTTAAGTCTATATTTTGTTTGTAGAATTACAACATATTAATAAACGTAATATATTTTAATGCATCTATTAAATTTCATGAAAAAACTATTACGACAATGTATTTACAAATAATAGTGAGTATATTTTTTCTTTAACACTTTCAAAAAAAAAATATGATCATGAGTCATGATAATGAGGATATGTTATTGCAGAGTTGTAGTAAAGATTTTTTCATGAAAAAACTTGAAAAATGTTTTGTATACAGTTCAATTTTATTCATTGTAAAATAACACGATCAATAATTTTTCAAAATAAATGACAGAACTATTCTCTCCGACTATACAATTTCTATACGAAATTTATTTTTTGTAAAAATTATAAGTTCGGGTTAAATCGACATAAATCAAATAACTTATTACAGTAACCCTTCTATTGCTTTTGAAAAGTCTTTCCTTTGTATTATCTGATTTGGAAGTATTTTTTTTTGATGTTTCGAATACTTTGTTCTCCGGATAAAAGTACTAGCCAATCGTAAAGCTGAGCATTATCGTCGAAACGTTCGTGGAAAATAAAATATATACACACACACACATATACACATATACACACAAAGATGAAAATAACATCTATCTCACGCGAGAAGAATAAATAAATACGGTATAAAATTCTCATAGGAATGTTTTACGTTTTATCGAGCAAACTCCTCGTTGTGTTTTCTAATCAAATCGTTAGAATCACAGACATTAAAAAGTTTTCTTTTTTTATTTTTCTTCGAAAAAGAGAGTTTTTGTTTTTTCGGCGATGCAATCACGAATGACTTTGCGTCTTCTATGGAAGCTTATTGACGAAAGAGGGTTTATATAATTTTAGTGACTAAAGTCATTCTTCAAAGCGGTTTTAACTACATTTTTATAAAGTCTTACGACCTCAAGCTCAAAGTCATAGAGATGTAAACGCACCGGTCGAAGAAGAAGAAAGAACGAAAGAAAGAATCAACTCCAAAAATACAAAATTCGTCGAATTATTAATAAAAGTTTCAGAGAATACAAGAATACGAGGGTTAACGTATCTCGAAAGTCATGAAACTCGACGTGTGCGAAGCTGCACCGAGATACGAATACAATCTCATATAGATATCATCATATTTATTCTGATAAGTATCGTTTTAAAAAATTAATCGAATTTTCAAGCAAAGTATCGATCCGCGATTTTAAAACAGTCGTAAAAGAGTCATGCTACATACGTTATATCGACAGCTACATACTATAAATAATTTCGATGACTCGGTTTTAAATTGAATAAATACCGATATCTTGATCAAGGTTGTTATTCTTGTGTGACATACGTGCCGACGTTGTACGTCTAACTGCTCGAAATATTATGAAAATAAGTATAAATTTTAGTATATATATATATATATATATATATATATATATAAAATAAATTTCTAACGAAAAGTCTCATCGTAATGATAAATCTAATGACGTCTGGGCGATGACACATAAACGAAACTACTATATCTTTCTCTTTCACTTAATCCATGCGTAAAACTTTTACGTAACGGTAAGATACGTCGTATTTCGATGATTAACAATTTGTTTTGCGATCGACAAAGGTGACTCTTTGTTCGACACAAATACCTTACGTAAGCAGATAAACGTATATATGCAAGCATATAGAAAAGATTAGGTTCTTTCAAATTTTATTCTTGTTTTTTGAATGGCTGTTTTGAATACGTTCGTACGAATATCTATATCTCTGACAAATACGATCACGCTTAAGTTTTTCGAACGAAAACAATGCTTTTGATTCACGATTGATAAATATATCTTTTATATACGTTGCTCCCCATGCATTTTTAATAAACAATGAAAAAAAAAAAACTTGGAGACGATTAAAACCCGGGTCCGTTCCGATTCGTATAGATTTTTCCTGCTAATATCGAAAACGTCAGCATTTTTCCAAAAACAATAGTTTTAATAAAAATGTGGTAATTAATAAAAAAAAAGAAACATTCTTTTAAGATACAAGCACGTTTACGGAAAGACACGTATGATTATTCATTTATCATTGCATCATGGCGGAAAATAATTATAATACGCGTATCCAAAAATTTGGAGAATTACTAAATTCGAATATTGCTTATGATGTTTTTACAAAGAAATGAAAATTACTCGTGATCGTAAACGCGTTAGCGAATACAAATATGAATATATTATATTGTAATTTGGTACGGAAACTAGAGATTTCCGGAATACGCAGTGCATTATAAAAATAAATAAGTTTTAATTAAATGTATCAGAATGGTATGCATTTATTCTACGTGAATGCAAGGAGCTCGAAACAGTCAGCAATCCGTACAGAGAAACGAACTATGATTATCTAAGGACGCGACAGTGGGGTCATTGACAAGAGTTAAGCCAGATGGAGCTATGGCCTCCGCGAGGCCAAGCGTGAAACGTAACGATGAAACGGTATCTCTTTTTGTTAGGATCGATCGATTTCCAAAAATAAAAGCGAATCGGAAGATATAGAGAGAGGTATTGTTATTTTTTGTAATTGATCTCATGGTCGGATGGTTTTTATTGAAAAGGGGTTAAAAGGTTGTAACGCGAGAGGGTGGCGTCGTGACACCGAACGACACTGCTCATGCTCCGTAAAAGCAAGCCTGCTAAAGAGCCCGGAGAGTAGAGGCTCGTTTGTGAAAGGATCGATCGATCCAATCGGAATTCGACTCGTTATCATCGTACTTTGCATAACGATAGACATTTCTCTCTGTATAAGTGAGAAAATAGAAAAGGAAGAAAATTAAGCGGATCGTCGTGAGAAAATAAAGAAATAAAGAGAAAAGAGGTAAAAAGACGATCTCATGGAAAAGGAGTCGAGAGGAAACAAGTGGCGCTGGCATCGTCGGCAGTCAGAAGCCGCCGGCTGGGTTGATGACGGTGACGGTGGCGTGCGATGAGAACGACGCTTCTAGTGGCATCAGTCGACGTTCTACGCTCGTACAACGCGGAGCTCGATGGCGTGTAATCTTCCTCGAGTTCCTCGATAGCCGCGTGCTCGAGCGGACTTGTCAAACCTAACACGCGTTTTATTTTTTTTCGGGAATCATCGAATTTTTTTTCTTGGCAAGGTAATAAAAAGAGAAGATGATGCATGCCGACTTGAATATATCAAAATTCTACTCGAGCGGCTTCTACCGCGCGGATTATCGGACGAGCGACGCGCGCACGTAAAAAGGACTCTTCGCGTCCCTCCGATATACAGAAAGAGTGAGGGAGAAACAGGAAGAGGGAGAGAGAGATAAAGAAAGTATAGTCCTTTGAACGACAACCATCATCAGAATGGAACCCGCCAAAGATCGTCTCACGACGCGTTACTGTGGATATCGTCTCGCTGTCGAGATATATGAAAAGAGTCTGGTCAGAGCAGACAGACCTGCGACTTGGTATCTCGCATCCGCCATCCTGGAAGAATTGGCTGGTCCTACGATAACGAGCACGGCCAGTTGTATACCGAGCATCACTAGCGCGACAACTATGATGACGACGACGACGACTACAACGAGTTCAACTACGATGGCTATCTCAACGAGTCCCAGCATGCCATTGAGAAGAAAGATCGAATTCTCTTTTGCCTGTCCCTTCTGCGAAGGGACTCTATTCGAACCCGTAACCACCAGCTGCGGACACACTTTCTGCAGGAACTGCATGGAAACGGGAAAAAACTGTCGCGTGTGCGGTCAAAAGATTCTCACCGTCGGTCAAACAAACGTGCTCGTGCAAAGGCTCGTGGAAAAGTGGTGGCCACGCGAGGCAGAGGCGAGCAAAGCGAGACACGAGGGCGACCTCCTCATAAAGGAGGGTGACCTGGCTCAGGCTCTGGATAGGTACAACCTCGCCGTACGACTCGGTGAGTACGTAAACGCGCCTGTCTTCCTACTGACTCTCCCTTTATTTCTTTCCTTTTATTCCTTCCTTCTCTCTCTCTCTCTCTCTCTCTCTCTCTCTCTCTCTCTCTCTCTCTTTCTCCCCTTTAGGAAAGATCCTTGATCTAACCATTTCAGCGTAACCCTTCGCACTACCGATGTGTTCCCTTCGCGCGCGATTCCGCCAGGAATCAAGAACGTTTCGTAAGGTATACGCCACGGTTACGTAAAGACCGTTATGAAACGCCAAACTTGGATAACGGTAACGTTTGTAGAAATCGCTTTGTGCGCGAAGATACGTCCAATAAATGTACGAATTCGTATACCTGCGACTGCTAAATACTAATAATGAAGAAAGGACAAGCGTAATTATCATGTATTTTTGTTAGCTTCGTATGTAATGCAACTCGATGTACGATAATTTAATATATTTTCAATATTTATTTCGTTTTTTGTAGGAAAAAAAAATACGTCGATCGTTCGATACGAGCGACCGACATGAAATATCGATTTTTTGTTTTACTTGTTTACGATCGAATCGCAATATCGGCATAACATCATTTACTACATAGTGTCGATAAAGTTATCTCTTTGTTAGAGTAGTACACTTTTTTGAGATGAAACTGTCGGGAAAAGTGACACGTGCTTTCCTTTCTCCACGCGACACGACGGATCGAATATAACGCGACTCTTTGGAATCGTTTTACTTTTCGTTGTTCCCGCCTTTCAGTAAATTTCGCATTGTAATTTTGATCCCGATCTCATCGACGACCAACCGTTTCATAGAAAAATCGATGCTCGACAAACCGTCCATGGCATGTATTCGATGATCTGCGTCGTATAACCTGGGAGTATTTTAAAAAGACTTATCTAACATCGTAAAGTCTCTTAAGAAACCATTCGATGAAGTCGAACACTTACGAAACTTCATTTTTTCTTAAAAGAGATAAAAGTTAATTTTTTAAAAGCTTTACATCGAACGTACGATAATTAGTTTACTATATAGGTATAAAATTGAATAAAATTCATTTTATGTAAAATATATTCAAATCAAATATAAAAATATCAAAAATAAAAATAAAAATCATTTTATATAAAATTCATTTTTTCATATGGAAATATAGAATCATTCCGACAAAATCCCTTGCGATATTTTACATGATAAATGTGAACTTTAGAATAATAGAAAAAAAAAGAATTTTTTTGTTACGATATCTGGTTCGCTTTTTATATTTTATAAGGGACACGTTTACGAGTCGAAGAAATATCGATGAACATTTACAAAATAGGGGAAGGCGCGAATAGATTTGCGAACTCAAAACGGAGAATCTTGCACACGAGCTACGTGCAGACGTTTGTCGTCTCTTCTTCGCGACTCGTAAAAGCCGCTTTTTCATCACCCTGGCGGCCTCTGGTTGACGACCTCGTCGCGAATAAACTACGCAAACTTCTCCTTTGTTCGAATTCCCAGACATTGAAATATCTCGAGAGCTTTGAAAAAGATCAAGACGGTACGATGACCGATCGAATGAGAGCGCATCAAGGACAGATAATACGTATTAATGATATACGAAAATAATTCTTTTTCTCTCCACGGAAATCATTTCAATGGTATTAAATAAAAATATATATCTGGACTGGACGAAGATATCGAAAAAAAAATTTATCGTATTAAAACATTCGCCATTATTTAACGAATTCTCGAAAGAAATCCGATTACGATTTCGTTGCATTTTCACAGAAATGGCGGAGAAGTTTATAACGACTATATATATTTCGAAATGGTCGAGTACGCGAGCGCAGCAACCGAGATAGGTCGACGCACTGATGCAAGTCCAGATATAAACCTGATAATCGTTCATGGCCCCTATTTATACAGCAAGCACAAAGATGGATCGACTTCTACGATAATCCGTCCTTTATCCTTTCCAAGAACCGAAGCTCGTGTCGATAATTTTACTAATCTCTCTCTCTCTCTCTCTCTCTCTCTCTCTCTCTCTCTCTCTCTCTGTCTTTTATATAATAAATACTCAATAATATCGTTGAAGCTAATATCGTCGCACGATAAATCGATGAATATTCTATATTTACAGTTATTCGATATATCTTTTCTCTTCTCGACTCTTTTAATTAACTCGTAAAATTGAAAATAAGACAAGAACCACGCGTGGCTTGACGTAGAGTAAACTAATGTCTTGAACGAAAAGGGATGAGACTGCGTTCGAAAACGACAACAACGACTGCGACTGCGACTACGACTACGACGACGATAAGTTCACGGCCAGTCTGAGACGCTGGTTATATAACGCTTTGAAAGAGGCTCGAATGCGTCGGTAAGAGCGGACTATTCCGAAGGCACGGCGTTCCATCGTGGAGAGTCACGGTGGATGCACTCGGGAGACAAAGAACTCGGGTCGCTGAGAGAGAGTGCATCGTACGTACGTACGATGCATATGTCTACGCTATGTCTATGTGCAAGAGTATAAATGTATCTACCTACGAGTGTCTGACTTACATATATACTTACGTGACGAGAAGCATGTTGTGCGATCAGCTTTTCCACGTAAACTAAAAGCTCACGGAAATTCATGGATTTCTCGGTCATCCTTGGAATCTGATGACAAAGATAATCAGAGGACGTTTGTCTCAAGGACGATTAGTCACCGTACTAAACCGTGCTTTATCGTGATTGTTTTTCTTCTATCTAATCGCTCGCAAGTATCTAAGGAGAAAAAGAAAAAAAGATAAACAAATTTATCCTACGAGACGAACCACAACAATCTATTTTCTTAATCTCGATTTATAAATGCTATTTATCGAAGTAAATTCCAATGCGCAAGATATCTCTAATTGATCTAATATCTCATTTTCAAGCTTAAAACTTTCTTGCAAAAATCACGGAAAATGATGAATTCTGAAATTCGATCTTTCTACTTGCACGCTCCCATCTGCTCAAACCACTTGATTAACCCCAAACAATTATGATAATAACGCCCTTCGATTTACATTCTCGACACCGAAAACGTAGGATTGCTTACCTTGGAAAATCTTGTCCTGTCTCCTTTCGTGCGAATTCGATGTTACGATGGAACCCTGCCAAATTCTGGATATCTCTATCGGTCCTCCGATACACTGTTGCTCCTTCTCGTGAATATCCCGTGGGAGAGGCCGAATCCAAGGAAGGACGTGCCCGCGAATTCTAAAGAGCCACCGGAGGTCAAGGACGTGCCCGTAATACGTTCAAACCATTCGCGAAGAAAGCAACGCTACCGACCTTGTATTACTATGCGATCGACTCGTATATTTGACGAGCAAGAAGCTCTCACCTTCGCGATAATTCCTTTGATAATACTTTCCGATTGTAAATCGACTTAACGAGGATGAATATTTCCCTTGAATCTCGCCACAAAAATCTTCTTTTTTTTCTTTTATCAAATCTCGTTTTCTACGCATACGCGACGGACGTGAAAGTGTGTCAAGGTGCTTCGCAGAAATAAAATAAAAATTCGATGCGGTGCGTTCCAAATATAGAAGCATAGAAAACTTTAGAATATTTGCTAAGGTTGGTTACTGGTCTTACATATTAATGAAATCTATGAACTTTCTACTGTTTATCAATTATTTGGCTGTTCTTTTTCTTTTTTAACTAATATCTCGAGAAACGTACAACGAACGTGTGAGCCTTTTTTTAAATATCGATTAGAGACCAGACGAGAGTAATATTCGTTTCGAATCATTTTTTGATGCCACTCATCTTTGTCTTCTACTTTTGTAACAGTTGAGACAGAGATAAATACAATCGACTTTGTTCAATTCCGCGGGCGAAAGTGGGTCGCGTCCTCGATCTTTCTGCGGTCGTACCCATTCATCGTTTGAAATTTTTCTCGCTCGTAACGACACCTTATCCGACACCATAAGTCCTTTACGTGAATATAATATTGATTTTAAGAATCTGACGTTGTTACCCTTCGTACGTAAGTATGTCTCTAGTTATAACTCTCCGAACTCCCTTTTTGATGATTTTAATTTATCTTTTATTGTTTAGAGTTGTTCGAAGGCTCACACAATATTTGATGTCTGATGTTTCTATAGGTAAAAAAGAAAAGTATACCACGGTAAACTCAAATTTAAAATCGTTCCAAATTACTCAATGGGACAGAATTGAGTAGAAATTCGACACGACCCATGAAATCTTATTAATTATTATATATATATTGTTAAATAAAAGAATAGTAAAAATATAATTTTAATTTTATTTTACAGATAAAAATAATATTTATTACTTACTTTTAAATGAAATTGTAAGTAAATGCATTTCTTCGTAGTTATCTTAATTTAAATCGCACGTGTTACAACTTCATTTACATTTCAATTTCCCGTAAAAACGTAAGAAACAATATTTGAATTTAGTCGAGATATCAAGAATATATAATACTGCTTTGGGATTATATAATTAACCCGAACGAAATTAATTCAACGTAGTATTCGCGATTTGTGTCAAGGTGAGAGAGCCAGATTTTATGTTTCTTCCGTCCTCTATCTACGAAATGCAATATTTTTGTTATCAATAGAAAAAACAATGATGCAATAATCCTGATCCACTCGAACCTACTGAAAACAAATATTCTAAATTTTTCCACATTTTATATACAAACTTAGCGTTAATTTAATAGTCAAACTCCTTTCAGATAAGTCGAAACGACGAGACGTTTATTAACACGAATGACAAACCTAACGACATCGCTAAATAATCCGTGACAGAACTTTAATGAAAATCTATCTACCGTGGAACAACGTCGATCAATCAGTTGCGACAAATAGTTCGTCGTTCAAATGCACTGTGAAAATATCTTGCTAAAATAACAAAAATGTAAAAAGCATTCAACTAATGTCTCTTCGTTCGGTCAACGTCGTGCCAAGTAATGTTTGCCGTCTATATGCTTTGTACGTATAGATGTACGCATAGTTTCGACATAGCTGAGATTCTAATATGCGCAATACGCAGTGCGAACTACCTCTTCCTTACTGCGGTATTATACTGCGGGAGAAAACTACGAAATCGTAAGAAGTATATGGAAATAGCGAGTAACGTGACCTTCAAAGAATTTGTTTACTTTATACAAAATTTACATGTACTTATATACATAACAAACGAATCGTTTTATACACCGTCAAACGTAATAAGTTGTACTCGTCTAACTATCGTAAATCGATATATCCTGTTGGTCGACATACTCTTCTTTTACGATCGAGGCTAATTTCTCGTTGCTCATTTAAAACAACGAGCAATGTCGATAAATATATATTTTAATTACAAATCGATACAACCACACCATCTTTGAAGGTCTCTCATTTGTTTTCTTTTTTCTATTGGGCGATCCTGTGTTTTTTGAAGGTCTCTCATTTGTTTTCTTTTTTCTATTGAGCGACCTTTGAGATTGTATACAAATATTCCAAGGATTTTCTATGTATATCTCAATACAAACCCATCGAAGGACAGTCTCTTTACTTTATATATTTTACCAGATAATTTCAAATAATTTTCTAGGATCTTAAAACAATGATCCGAGTTCATCGCACGATCTTCTATGTCTTATTATCTTTCGATTTCGAAATGAAACGAAAATCTTACGACTCTCGTTCTATCGTTCAACCGTATATACCTACTATTTACTACTGTTGTTTGCAATTGTCATCGTAAAAAACTACGCAACAAAAATATTAATAGTATTTTATCACGTAAGTTCAAAGAACATGATTTGAAATTCATGTCTGGCCACGTCATTAATCGGTAACCCAACGAACGTTCGATAAAGATACTATTTAAAAAATCAAAGTTGTTGTTCATTTTGAACTTTCCTTATATAACATATAACACTTAAAGGTCAATTATGTAGTAGAAACATAGAATTTTTAATAGTTCCAGACAAAGTGACTTTCCATCGTTTTAAATTACGTCGAATTCTATAAATTATCGTAACAGAATAGATAACATTATTCGTTATAAGAACTCGTTATAAGAAAACGACGTTATAATTTTGATATAGCGAAGCGAAACATGAAATTCATCTTGCGGAAACGGCTGGGAATTGATCCGAATTTAAATAGGATTCTTGCGACGTGTGTCGCCCACTCTCTCTCTCTCTTTCTCTCTTTCTCGTCGCTGCTGTTACGACCTAAGGAAAATTACGTAAGGAGCTCGTTGATTCGTGCTTCGGTCTTACTCATTCGCCGGCTCGCAATTGCGTACGTCAATACTGTGATTCATCGTTTAATCCAGAGTTCCCGATTCCCGTTTTTATTGACGAAATGCTCGAAATAAAATAATAATGTAACAAGGGAGGTCGATAAAAGAGAAAGAAAGGAAGACAATAAAGAGGAGAAAAGAAATAGAAATAAAACGAAGAAGGAGAGTTCGTCGACGTCTTCTTTTCGCTTAGCACGATCGAATTTCTTCGATGAAAATCAACCGAAGTTTGTATCTTGTCTAAAGAAGGCAATACGAAGAGAAGTGGAACGTCTACTTTTAAAATACGTTGACAACTCGCTTCTGATTCGCGATTGGTCTCACGAGAGGCTGGAGTCCGTTTTTCAAGACCATTAACTTCGTTTCCCTTTTCAAACGTGTTCGCATCTAACGTAAGAGACGAAGTAACCTCCTTTTATCACTTTTTGGTGAAAAGATCTAACGGTGCAACGAGTTACGACATATCGAGATATTACCTCACAATCGGTAGGTACATATACGTTCATTACGCAGGACCGGATTCCTTCGGATCGATCACCTTTTACGTAGACTCTACTTCAAAGTTTCTTAACATTCAAGAATTCAACGATTTTAAGTATTGCAAGAAGATCATTATATACACTTGTTCGATAATTACTCGTTCCTTCGACTCATTACTATTCGACTTGGTCTATTCCTGTTAAGGATAACTCGATCGTTCTCAACGAAATCGAAATGATCTACCTACTTTTACGTCGATCAAAAAATACCAAATGGTTTCTTTTCGTTTGCTAATTATAGATAATAAGTGTTACCTCTTATCTCGTTATCTCTTTGAATGGTGAATTTTTGAGAATTATAAAAAGTGACGTGGTCTACTTGGACCGTTGACGAGTTGGTCGTCTTACGTAATCTATAATAAATACTGAAGCTGATCGATATTTCGAAGTGACATCCACCAACGAGTCCAAGCGTCACGGCCTTCTTCATTGTTTCGCGATCTTCTTTCGATCTCGAAAAACTCGAATCGACTATCGACTTAATCGCGCTGCTTATCGAAGACGTATACGAATAGCAACATCCTTTATCACAGCTATCGATACTTCTAAGTGTACGTGTATTTTCTTTGTACCAAATTACGAGTGCGCATCTTATCGACGCAAGAACGCGCGGGCGCGAACTCGCGTTTACTTACGTAACCTTCTTCTTCGTTAATACTGCCCGATGTTTCATCCTATTCGGGAAATAGAATCTATACGCAACGTAATCCATTAATTTTCTCGTTATGCAAAACTTTCGATTTGCTACCCGTGTTTCATACAAGATTTCATCAAGATTCTACTGCTATCGTAGCACATCTTATATCTTACAAATGCTTTTCTATTTCTCTTTCGATCAACGAACAAATGTCTTTCTCAATGTCTATTCTCAAAATCGTAGAAAAAAACGATTAGTATGTGCCTAAATCGTTCGACATTTTTATCTTTATCGTATCATAAGTATAGGATGGACTCTAAATTCATAAGTGATTTTTTAAATTAATTACACTTCTTCGAGACTTTTAAACTACATTTTTTTCAAATCGTAAACTTAGCCTAATTTGTAATTCTATAATTTGAAAAAAAAAATTAACACGAAAAGTATTGAAAAAGAATAATTCATTTCTAAGATCGTCTAGGAACTTTTACTTCGTATTATCAGGAACAAAGCCTTCACTTTATCTTTATTTAAAAATGATGATTTATATATATAAATATTTGATTTTATAAGTCAAATAGGGAGAGAGAGAGAGAGAGAGAGAGAGAGAAATCAATACGATAGTGTGAAATGTAAAAAAGAGAAAATTTCTGGTGACAATTTGGCGGGAAACGCCCAGTGTACAGAACGTCCAGATACATATGCATGTATGTATATATGTATGTATGCATGTATATCATGGCCGGTCGATACGCGGCGGTCCAGTTACGTAAAAGGAAATAATAAGAGAAACCGGGGAGGCATATTTGTCGAGATAAGATAGAGAACAACCGCGGTCACGTGCTCGTCGTACTGTCAAACTCCTCTGTTATGTAAACTTTGAGCTCTCTTGGCGATTCGCCATCTGCCGTCGTCACCGTAACACCGAACCACCATCGGAGACTTCTTCGACTTATTTTCGGCGTTACGCTGATTTCTATGATACCTTTTTTAACATTTTCACAAAAAAAAAAGAAAGAAAGAAAGAACAAATTTCGAAATTGTAGCTACGTACGATCGATATATCGCGCAAATTTTTCAAATCGAGATCAATTCTTTGTACATAATTTACGATCGAGTGGGTGGATGGTTTTTCCGCTTTGAAATTTTCTGATTATGTGAATTTTGCGATGATTCAGAAAACTATTTTATAAATCATCATTTCTCTTACGTATCGTTTACTTTGTTACCTTCTCCAGGAATATTTTTAACTGAATAAATTTTTGTACATGTTTTATAAATATATATATATACATGCATACATACATACATACGTATGGGTTCCAGCTTGTTCCACAATAAGACGTACGTTATGCAACGCACAAAGATGCTTTCCTTTGTTCGTAATATTAATGAGTGCGTAACAACGGTTATTCGGCTTCGACGAGCAATTCTACGCTATCGTCCGCAACATCTGATGCGGATAACGCTTTATTCTTATCGTTACACGACCAAAGAAAAAACGTTGTCCCTCTACCTCGCACTCGTCCATCTTTATCGAACGATAATTATTTTTTATTCATCGACCTAATTATAAACTTGTTAATAATTTTTTTCGATGAAAAAGAGGAAAATAACAATATAGATATCCTTGACTCTTTTAAAATATCTTTAAGTACGAGATTTGTTATTAGAGGATCGATTCTGTTTAATTCGATATCGATAATACACAAAAACGCATTGTACGAACTTGTTTACAATAGCCAACACTCGAGTTTTTCTTCTTGCTTTTTATTTATTGGCTATGAATCAATCAAAAAGATTAAATCTGTAGCGTCATTGAGAGAGCAGTGAAAAATAATTGAAAGCTTCTTTGTGTTGTTAATAATTTCACGGTGTAATTTTTAACGCGGGAAAATTGTCAGAGAGAAAGACTTCATTCATACTTGTTCTTGGTTGCGGATACTCTTAAATCTCAAGGAATTTTGAGATATTCACTCATAAATACGGCGCAGTTGTTAACGCGCTACTATACATGAGCGTTATGTATTCCTACGTTAAATTCGGGAACGACGAGATTAAACCAACGCGACGCGTAGCTCCTTCCTCGTTGCCAACTCTGCGTTCTGAGAAAGTAAACACTGAGCTGCTGCTACTGCTACTGCTACTGCTGCTGTTGCTGTTGCTGCTGCTGCTGCTGCTGCTGCTGCTGATATTACTCTTACTGCTGCTGCTATTACATCGAAGTTTTTATCTACACGATCTCTCTCCCTTTTTTCATTGAAAACTCTGATGAATAAATTGCAGAATGATTCTGCGATACATTGTAAGAAAAAAAATCTCTATAAAGTTAACGTAAGTCGTTTACAATGAAGGAATAGAAATAAAAAGAAAGATAACGAGGAGACAAAAAAATTGGTGGATGTTAATACTTCATTAGAGAAATAGTAAAGGAAACG
This sequence comes from Vespula pensylvanica, assembly GCF_014466175.1. Taxonomy (NCBI): domain Eukaryota; kingdom Metazoa; phylum Arthropoda; class Insecta; order Hymenoptera; family Vespidae; genus Vespula; species Vespula pensylvanica. The sequence goes on from NC_057694.1 coordinate 3,789,620, forward strand.
AAACGGAAACGTTGTGAATACCATTACGAGGAATGAAATAACGTTCGGAGCGATCTCTAATTTAATCTAACTTCGTTAAATTGCTGTCGTTATAAAAGTGTATATGTATATGTGTTAAATTCATATATATATATATATATATATATATATATATATATATATATGGGCATAATAAAATCCGTCGTTCGCCACGTAACGAGGATCTCATTCGCTTTAATGATCGACTCGCTAGATCGCTTCGCAGATTTTCATTGACGAACAAATAGGTTAACGAAAGAAGAATGTAACGTATAGAAAATATTAGTTTCAAGAGAAATGGAAATACGTTGACTTACTCACGCATTCAAAAGACGAAATCGGTCTAACAATTCTATCGGCCACGTGGCCATAAGTGAGTAAACGAGGCAGGTCGTACTTCGTAGTGTCTTCACGAGCCGAATCTATCTGCTGGTTAAAGATCGGCCGACCGATTACGTAACGATAGATTTATATAAATGGTTACGTTGACACTAGATCCCCGGCCGTAGCCGCCTCAGCCATCGTTATATTATCTAACGTGGAGCCGCCCCTCTACGATCCGGGTACATCAACATCTTCCTCTGCGTCTTGCTTTTTTACTTATTCAAACAATCTCATAAAAACTCTACGAATCAAATGTTATCACCGTTTAACTACAATAATTGCTCAGCTAGGCAGTATTAGCTTTTTTTTTTCAAATGTCATTGAAATTATTTTATCGAAATTTCTGAAAGATAATATTTCGTTTTGTTAGTTTCAATAAAATGTTAAGCGTATCATTTACTACGTAAAAATCTTCTTCCGGGTTTACGTAGATAACAAATAGTTGATGTAACACTCTTCGTATTTTCGATATATTTGACGTTTTTTTCTATTAGTCTAATCTTTCATTTTTATTATGACAATTATATGAATGATTAATAATAAATATTAAAATTGAAAAGATCGATCGACAAACGTGATCTCGTCGATAACAAATTGATGATTCGTAACGCATACATAGTACGACAGAATCGCGAGCTGTATCGAAGATCCTCTCGCATAGTTGACCCCACCGAAATTTCGACTCCTCGTTGGTCTTTCCTCGGGCAAGATACTTTCGCCGGGTCGCGCAAGCGCGCGCGCGCCCGTCTCGCGCAGGGCTGACGTTTCTGTCAATTACATAATAAAAAGCGTTATGTAAGGACGAACGCGTCGCATAAACGTGGCTAGCGCTCGACTTCTGCCCGTTCAAACGAAATTAATCATTCGATAGCGTGAAATCCTTTGTCGAAGTTAGATATCACATGAGACGAATACAAATAAAGAATGGATAGAGTACGCGTGAAAATCTGGTGAAATCGCATTTTGACGTTACGATGTTATCGTTTCGCTCATGCGTTACGCGTCTTTAGATGACATAAGCGCTCGATGGTAATTCGGTACACGATAAGTCGAATAAATTACGACCGTCGAAGGGAAGAAATCGTGAAGTTGTTCTAAATATTACCAAATATACTTCTTTTTTTTTATCCTTATTAGTATTTTTATAGACTTTTTTCCTCTTATCATTATTTATTCTTTCTGATAGCGTTTCACTCTATTTCGTTTTTGCGATATAAGCAAATTTATAAATAGTCATTAATTCTGGAGAAAGTTACATGTTGTTACATTATTGTTATTAAATCGGTCAAATAAGTAATATCGAAATTTTCAATACTTTATGTCTACATAAGCAAACAAAACTGTATTCGTTAATTTTTTATTGGAAATTTTTTACTGAAATTTACTTATTAGCCTGGCTAATATTATACTCTTAATACAATACTATTACATACTATACTATAGTATTGTTTATTTCCATACATATTTATATTACAAATTCCAATATTACCTATATATCAATTCCATGAGATATTAATGTTTGTCTAGTATTACTCACCTGTGTTTAGTTTATCCTACTTTCTTACGATTTTCTCTTCGAATAGAATTTTATTATATCCTCTTGTATTAAAGGAAACTCGATCGCATCCGAGTCAGCCATAGAATACTGCACCTGAAGTGGCACAATTGTCGAGGACGAAAGAATAGGTCAGAGACAGACAGGAAACTCGATCGAACGGAAGCATCGTCGAGGGAGTACTTGACCGTGAAAAGTGCCTTAAATTATATACGTATACATCTGCAAAGCACGACTAACAGCAAACTCGATGAGCACCACCGAGTCTAGCTCTGTTAACGTGCCTTCGAGAACGTTTCGAAGCACCGTCGATAATCCGTCTAGAGAAAGTCGAAATCGTCTCGTCGATCGGAAGAGATAAGTGAAAGAGGAATAAATAGTACTTGTCTCTAGTTGTTTTCTCGTATTCTCGTATTTCGTGAATACAGAAATATACAAAAAAAAAAAAAATCCGATAGAACACAAGCTTGATCTTTCTCGAAAATACATCGATCGTTTTGGCAGAAACGAAGAAAATATCTATTATAGCATCGAAAATTTACGATGAAAATACGATAATAAAGGTGCGTCGAGTTTAGAAAGATGGTAATCTTTGTTCTCAGAAGATTACGTACTTATCGCTTCCACTCTTGAGAATAACATCGTATCTGTTGACTTCGAATTTATATGGCATCTTTCAGACGGTACGTCGTTCAGAAACAGTGGCGTATCTTCGCTTGATATTCGGTCAAGCATGAAAACTAGAAACGAATCGAAGATAGATATATACCCGACGATGATACGAAACGTCTCGCATTCTATCGAGAAATGTCGAGAACCTACGCGTGTCGTTGAGTTTATAACTATACTTGATATCATTACGTAACGTTACTGTTTACAATAAGCTAGGTAAGTACGACTCGCCGAGACGTGTTAGCCGGTTATAAACAATAATTTCCGTCCTTATATTTCGTGGAACTGAATGTATACAATGTTTGTTGTTCTTCCTTTCCTCTCCTTTATTTCTTTTCGATTAGTCAGGATTTACGCGCACTGAGTACACAATGTGACTTACAAAGGCGGTTATACACACTAGTAGAAAACAACCGAATACAACTTTATTTTCGAAGTTAAATTTAATCGATTTCTTCCAAAATAAGTTTTTATGCAAAAGGAATGATATACGTACGTATTATATAATAGGAGATAATTATTGTACTAGTAAACCCTTTTAAAAATTAACGTAACGCGACATAAAGTTGTAATTGTTTTTATTTTTTTCTTGAAAGAATATATTATGCAGTATACTTTATGTAATATGTAAGAGAATAAACATTTGTTTAAACTCATTCCTTTGTTTTGTAACGTTTTTGAAGAATGAAAAAAGCTCGATTCAAGCTGGTATGACATAATAAATAGACAAATGAAAATTACATAGTAATTTACATAACATTTTTAACGTTCATCAATGTCCCATTATATAACTTATTTTCATAAGGAAACAAAAAATATGGATTGTAAATGACTAAACAACGATGGTAAGGTTTAATCTGACGATTCCATCGCGAAAACGTTTCGTAAGAAAATACGTGTCAACGTTGGCGATTTCATCGATATTTCGTTTTTGTTTCGCGTTCGTAGAAAGGATTCGATAATCAATTCTCGACCGGTTTCGTACAGTATTCCGATCATATGCGCGAATAACGAATAAGGTGTGTTGCTTGAGTTAGCTTTTGCATCGAGAAATCATTGAAAAGCTAATGAGTAGGAATGAAGAAATAAATAAAAAATGAAATAAATCCTAAACGATTATGACAACGCGTGGATGTATACGAATCCCTCGATTTCTCAGGATGATGCAAAGAATTACGTACCGATGGAAATAGTTGCATATTATTTGGCAACTAGCGCCATCGAAGTGATAGTCTCTTCGCTTCTTTCGGTGTTCTCTTGCCCACGTGTTGGATTCTATCGATCGTTGCCAGCTAACGAACGAAGAACGAAATGCGCGCGCGTCTCTGTACTCGTAACGTCGTAATGTAATCATTCTTGTGTATAGATTCGAAAATACGTTCATAATATCAATTACTTGTCCAACATTTTTCTTCCGATTGTTAAATGATAGATAGATATGATTGAAACGATACTTTTCATAAAACGAAATAATCCACGCTTATAATACCTTCCAAAGAAATTTCTATTCCAAGATACTTATTTTTAACAATTAGCATCCCCAATTAATACCCGAGAATAAATTATATAAGAAAAAAAAGAAAGTACATAATATGCATATTATTACCGAAATTCATTGTAGGATTAAAATTCGATTGAAATGATAATATAATATCTATCTATATCTAGGACATAATAAGTATATATTTTTGTGCGATATATAGAATAAGTCTGAGCATTAGAATTCGTACCGGCAGCCTGGCAGCGATATCGAGGGTGGCTCCTGGTTTTTGTCTCTTGGCAAAAACTTGACGAATGAAAAAGGTTGGGGAGCGAAAAGGTAGGAAGGACGAAACGGCGCGGCGGGAAAGTAAATTTCGCGATGGGATGCGTCGTAAGCTGATGCGCCAGCCGATGCGCCGGACGATGCTCGTCGTCGACTCGTTGGATCGAGTAGACGTCATCTGCCCCGGCACGGCGCAAACAGCCAGCCGGTTACGTAAAGGTCGGTCACCCGGCCACGTTCTTCTCCGACAGCGTTGCCTGCCATCGTTCCATTACCTCGCGCCCTTAACGCGTCTATTGTCGAGCCAATTTTGTCATAAATCGATACATTTATTTAATATCTCTCATCGTATCTCATTTTTCCATTAATAGAAACATTTTTATAAATTTTATCCACTTAGACTACGTTTTAGTTCGTTATAACTTATAATTACATTTTTATAAATTCTATACATATATCACTTATAATTACAATCCTCTGTTAGTATGTTAGTTGGGCAATATCACTTGTCAATCACACGTATTAGTATTTAACATAATAATTGGTTTAAGAAGATTCTTTTTTTCCTTTTTATATTAATTCATTCCTTATGGCTTCCTCATTGCATGCAATTACTTCGTTCTGCGCAGCGAATTTATCTTATGCAATGATCTAAATACTTTTATTGTAATTTATAAAAAACTGTTCATTAAGTGAAAAATTATATCGATTTCGTAATAGTTTACGTTAGTTCACCGATGGTTTATTAAGGGTTTCCGATCGCAAAGAACGGAACGGACGGTTGAAGAACGGTCAAAGAACGGACGAAAAGAAATACTCGTTCGAGAAACATGCGATTATAGTTAGTTCGTTCGTTCCGAACCAACGATCGATCATCCGGAGCAAACCTTGGCATTCGATCGTAGATAGAAAACAGAGCACGTCTATAGCTAACATCGCGACAACTATTGATCTTACTAATGAATGAACCTGTTCATCGTACTTTTCTCTATGGAAGCTTCTTTTTTTTATTTCCTCAAGATAAATAAGCGTAAGTAGAAATATGTTTTTTTTATCGATGATCTTATTAACCTTTCATTACCAGATATAATGTAAATGGAATACGATTCGAAAATAATGCATAAAAACTTAAGGAAACAGAACTTGCAGTTGAATTTTTGAAACATTTCGATATGATCGAAAAATTATGAATATCAATTATGAAAATTTAACAGTAAATTTATTAAAAAAATTTATTTTCTATCTACAAAAAAAATTATATATGTAATATAAAATTTAATTATTAACGTAATTGAGAATAATCGAATAACAGTTTTACTATTTGGGATTAAATACGAAGATCGATCTATCGAAAAGGGAAGAGCTATCGTACTTTAAGTCATTTTAACGAGAATTTCGATGAGTTAGGTTCTGAGAAGCGCGATTACAATCTCAACCTAACGTTAAGAGTTTCTTAAGCGACGAAGAACGTTAGAACGAATTTATTAGGCGAGAAACGTTTAAGGCGCCTTCGCTTGTAAGCTCTACCGCGACGATATGTCATTACTACTAATAGCTGCTTAACGATTAAACGTATTTCAACTTTTCGTACGTTCTCCAAGAGATCGTGTGTAAAATAAAATTTATAGAAATTTGTCGTGTCGTATCAATTATGAACAAAATGTTCGTTTATCATCTCGAAAATCGCTTTCGCCATTTTTCACAATATGTTTGGAATCGTTTCATCCATAAACCAATCCGATTAATCTTGCAAAGAATTTTCAATCGTTCGAAGTTATCCTTTCTCTCACGTTTCGTAGAAAAAATCGACCCGTATCGTTTTCGATTCGTCATTTCTAGCAAACAAAAATTATGCTTTTCTCCGTCACTCGTGGAAAGAGTCAAGGTTGTAGAACGAAAGGATCGATTCGAAATATGTGTGTGTGTGTGTATATATAGATCTTGCTATAGCTAGAATGAGCTAACTTACGTAAGTCGTTCTCCTATCTCTATCGAGATTGTTCCTTCGATCGAGCAAGAAGAAAATATGCATGTGAAAATGAAAGACCATATTTTAAATCGATCTTATCCATTTTTGATAATATAAATACGAATGTTCCAATTGAATATTGTATATTAAGAATTTTTTGCACTCTCTTATTTTTATGATATTCATATAAATTTATCAAAACGGATACGAAGTAACTCGTGTAATAATCGAATATTTCATTTATTTTAACAATTGGCATGAGCCGTCGGTGCTCGTAGCGCGTGCCGGAAATTCATTCTCCACCAACATATAGAAAGAGTTCTCGCCACGAAGGCAATGACATTGCTCACAATGCCAGGATGCACTCCCGTCGTTTGCACCCGTCTGCCTCCGCTTGTCTCCGCGTCCACTCGACGTCACGCTCTCCTCGTCGAATCGACTCTTCACGGTCCACGCTTTCGAAGTACGCGTCTCCTCTCTCCCTCCTTTTCAAACCGATCTCCTCATGACTCGCAAGAAACGCATTTAAACTATCTTCGGTCTTTGACTATATTTGGTCACACGTTCGACGTACAGGAACGAACCACTTGTCATAGAGCTTCTCTATATATACAAAATTAGATATACTACGTACAAGTTTATTTATTTAAATAAGTCATTTATTATTAATTCAATGTCTAAATATGTTATTATATAAAAATAAAATAATCGAACATGTACAGTTTACATATATATGACAAACGATTATTTATTCTTATATTGAAAAGTATAAATTGAAATAAAATAATAATGAATAGGGAATAGTTGCAATCGTGAAGCCAACTCGAACTGATTATGTGAGCCCATAAAACGAGAACGTAGAATCTATTTCGAGATAGGTACGATTATAAAATAACATTCATCGTCGTGTTAAGCCTCGGACTATCGCCACACTCGTCTTCGCATCATATACAATTTGGCTTATCCGACCAAACGATTTCAATTTCGTATTGCTTATACCGCAGGGTAGTTAGTAGGCAATTAATATATATCAGTAATTTGTTTAATCGACCATATCGACCTAAATTCGTACTTGTATATCTGAAAGCGTAAAGATATTAATCTTTAAATTTCTTCGATCTATGTTAGATAATAAACGTATTTCTCAATAGTTCAAAACTATCATTTTTTTAGAAAAAAATTCTTGCAAAATCTATAATTACTTGATAAATTGTATATCCAAAAATCAATAATCGATCAATCAAGTTAACGCGATGATAACTTTTCAGTTATTTTACGTTACAGTTGATCGATTTAATTAACCAAAAGTTTCAAATTACGAATCAATACATCCTCCGCACATCGATAAAAATGTCAATTTGAAAATCACATAATATCAACCTACATAACTAGTTTCTCGTAATTACAGAGAACAAAATTTGTTTTATCTTTGACTTTTTAAACAAATATGAGAAAGCTTTAACCAAATTGGTATTCTCGGCAAGAAGAAATGATGATGAACAACAGGTTCTACGAACGTTATTTTCTTCTGTTTCAGTGCCAAACAGCCCACTCCATCTTAGCAACAGGGCCCATGTCTTGCTCTTGTTAAAAAGGCCGCAAGCGTCTCTCACAGATGCCGATCAGGCGGTTAGGCTTAGGCCTGATTGGGGCAAGGTGAGATTAGCATTGTCTTTTTATTTCTTTTTCTACTTTTCCTTTGGAAAAGAACAAAGTAAAGTTTCTTCGTGTCTAACGATGATCTTATCAACAGGGTCATTATAGAAGAGGAGTAGCATTATCGGCTTTAGGTAGATACGAAGAAGCCTTTTTCGCCCTTTGCATTAGCGTTGCCATCGACAAGAATCCTCAAGTAGTACGGCACGAACTAACCAGGGTAGGTAAATATAATTTCCTTCTTTTCAACTAGCTGCTGCCAAAGCGTAAGAGCCAGGTAAATATAAGAGAATAAAAGTTCTTCGTTAAAAACGATGACGTTTCTTTCGTATTCGTCGTTGGGAGTTTAACGACTCATTGTCGGTGCAATAGTCGTCAGGTGAGTTACTCACTCGTTATCAACTCTCTACTTTTTCTTCCTAGCTGACCCTTAACTGTAATCTTTGTATTCTTTTTTCTTTCTCTCGCAAGTAAAGTAGAGCCTTCATTATTTGAATTTTCTGTAATGCATGTTCTGTTTATTTTAACAATTGGTCTTTTATTATTTTATTATCAAGAATAAATTTATTGACCGAACAGTCTCTTTTACATCTTATTGTTAATTCATATATGGAAGGTTCTTCTGTAATTATGAAAATAAAAAAAAATATAGCCATTTGTAAAGAGAAGAGTGAGGAAGATAGAATAAATGATAGCGTTGCACGAACCTTTCACTCTGCTCCTTTCGAATAGACTGGAAACTCTTTAAAATCCGTTCTTGCATTATCTTTCTAGGTGTTGCATAGAATGTTATTGGCCGATTTACGTCGGCAGAGCGTCATGCAGCAGCGCACACCGTACAATTTAATAGAAGGTGTGCCCCGCACGAGAAGCCGTCACCAATTAACAAATCCCAAGCGTAATCGACGTGCCGCGTTTAATAGTTCGGATTGCGAGGACGATAGTAGTGGCGGCGAAGAGGAATTCACACAGGTATGTTGTTTCTTTTCTTATTGTCCTTTCCTTTGCTTTTCTATTATTTTCATTATCTTCGTTTCTTTTTTGTAATCCATTACTGTACTAAAACAGTAACACGAAAAAAAGACTACGTCATTTTATTTTCACATATTTTTATTTAACCTTCATCCGTCCGACGAACTTTTGATAGGGCTGTGACCTATGACACAACGTAATTAAAATGTAATTAATATATCTTTTTGCTAATGATTCAAGCGCACTGCATAGATTACGTAAATATTATTGCTATCATCGTTGATATCGTGACCGCGATAAAAGGTGACGATTAATCAGTAATCGTTCACCGCGTCTAATTATAAACATGATACTCGACTCAATGTAGATTCCTACGTGACTGTCTATCATCGTGTTTTTGACCACGAGAGAACTATAATTAATCGGACAATGAGGTATTCCATTGTTTGAAAACCTCTCCGAAATCATTCGAATTTGTAGAATGTGAAACCGACCTACTCAGGAACAGCTAGCTACCTTTTGCTTTTATATAATTTTATTGTTTCTTCTTTTTATCGCAGACGATAAGTCGAAGACTTCTCTCGAATAACGCCAAACTTCAAACGATCTTGGACCGAGTATCTCAAGATATGGAAAAACTGAAAAGTAAGTGACTGAAGAAAAAGAAGAAAAAAAAAGATTAATTTTTTGTATTTGAAACGATAACTTTCAACCTCGATTAATATTTTATACGAGTATAGTATCAAAAATTTATCGTTTATTTAGGTAATTAAGTTACTTTTTTATCAAATATTTCTTTTTCATATTTTATGATAATTGAAATATAAAATCGATTTAAAAATTAAATTCCATCGAATTGAAGCAATGTTACGTACGCGAATAAAAAATAATAATATTTATAATTTATTATTAATTTTTCACGCGAGTATATTGACACTAAGAATAGAAAACTAAGTTACAAGACACGGAAGGTTAAGTGTGACGATTTCATAAATACTTACGTGCATATCATCTTAATTGTGAACGTTTAAAAACGAGAATCCTTTTCAGGAGTGGAAGCAAGACCGGCGGAGGTTCTATTACCGCCATTCGCGGATGGAACTGTCGGTGAATTAGACTGTATTTTATGCTGTCGACTACTTTGGAAACCGGTAACAACACCGTGTGGGCATACGTATTGTTGGATGTGTCTAGATAGGTGTTTGGATTATTCCTCGGCCTGTCCATTATGCGTCACATCACTCGCCGACGTAAGTCGTTTTTCCATTGCAAATGAAAAATTTTTTTTGATAAACGTAAATTTCACTTACATATGATATAAGTATTACAGTGAAAATATTTCGATAAATAATCGAAAAAAAAATATATATATATATCGTTAACGTACTGTAAATTTTTAAATGGTAAAATTAAATCGATTAAATTGATTAAATCGATTCCGCGGCTTGTTAGTCACGAACCGTTACTCATGGGTAATATTTTGCAAAGATTGGAGGAAGAAGACTCGCTCGGACGCGTTCTTATAACGACGATTGCAGTTTAAATAAGACAGAATGCTTTCTACCGTTCAACGATGCCTCATAGATCTTTAACGATCGTTCTTCGCGGTCTTTGTGGTCACTACTATAAGCTTCCGCGTTTGTAGAGCTATTAGCAATTGTCTATATTTAGGTATATTATCGGTTAATAACGAAAATTCTCTTGGTAAGAAGAAAGGCCACCGAGGGAAGCGACACCCGATGATTTTGTGGTATCTCTACGATCTTCTTCTTCCTTTCTTCTCTCTAGCTATTAATTTTATTTATTCGCAATGCATTGCGCAACGACGAACGAGTCAAGTTTCTGAGAAAGCATTCCGAGATTCGAACGTACGATATTTCACTATTAAATTAACATCTGCGAAAGAAGTTCTCGAAAAGCATTACGTTTTGTCTGACACAATGGATGAGATGGAGCAAAAAGTCTAACGCATTATTCTTTATTTGCAGTATCTAGCAAGTAGTCAAAAAACTGTGACCGACTTCATAGAAAAGGCTCTGAAGATAGTAGCACCAACTGAATATGCAGCTAGAGCAGCGAGTCATCGACTCGAGTTGGTTCAAGGTCTCGGTCTTTTGGATAGCGAACAAATTGCTGTATTTGTCTGCACCACTGCATTTCCATGTGTCGCCTGTCCCTTATTCGTTTACGAGCCTAGATATCGATTGATGGTCAGAAGATGCGTGGAGAGCGGTGTCAAACAGTTTGGTATCGCTGCGTGTTTGAACAAAGAATCAAGCGGTACTAAAAGGTAAGATATTATAATTGTCCCTATCGAATTTAGAAATGATTCGATTCCTGATGATTTGTACTTTTGATATTTCCATAGGTACGCGGAATATGGCACGATGCTTGAAATTCGAGATCGCGTGTTACTGAAGGATGGCTGTAGTATTCTTAGTACGCTCGGGAGAAGAAGGTTCAGAGTCCTTTCTGGTGGTGAAAGAGACGGATATGATACAGCTCATGTTGAATTTCTAAGGGACACAGTGGTACAAGGAAATCAATTATTGAATCTGCTGGAATTACACGATAAGGTATTTATGTTCGTTAATTGCGGATAGATCAACAATAAAATTCATCGATTAGATCAGGAGAATACTGTGGGGTTCTCTTACAGTGAAACAAACAGCTTTCTGTCTTGGTTCCAGGTACGAGCTAAAGGTAGAAGATGGTGGAACACAGTGCCGTCTTTTCAACAATCCGAAATTCAACGAGTCTTCGGTCGCATGCCCGACACGGAAGAAGATTGGCCGAGACTTCCGGACGGACCTTCGTGGACGTGGTGGTTATTAGCCATCTTGCCTCTTGGTCCGCAACTTCAAGTTGGTATATTGGGTACTACTAGTTTGGAAAAGAGACTGAGAGCTATCGAGAAGACTTTAGATCACATGGAACAGAGACAACTCACTGTTGCGCCTGCACCGTCGGAAGAAACTACAACTTCTTCGAGTATTTGCAGAGATAGACGGGCCATCACGGAGAGGACGGTCCCAGTTTTTCAGCAATCCTAGAGATTTTCTACATCGTCTTTTCTATTCCTCTAGATTCTTTAAATAAGACCTTCGCCTAAAACTCCAACGCGAAAGGAATAGAAGAACGACCGATCGATAATCAATCTTCGACGATGGATAGATTAACAGATTCGAGATATATCGACTTTCTCGAATCATTCTACTCGAATCCTTCCTATCTTTCTTCCTTCCTTTTCCTCTCGCGTCCTTTTAATCAAGTATTTTCGCTCGAGTGCTCGCTCCAATAATTTGGCACTCGTTAAACTCTTAATCGGATGCCTTATCGACGAATTAATATTACGAGCGATTTCGCAAGAGCGACATATCCGGTGTAACAAAATAATGTAAAAAATTTATAAGCTAGATCGCTAAACTCGATGAGGCAAGCCGATTTCCTTTCCGCTATTGCAATATGCAAATCTGTTCTTCCAAAATATTATATATATATATATATATATATATATATATATATATATGTATATATATACATACACATACATATATATATATCTATGTATATGTATATGTATATACACACGACACGATACTATACATTTATGTGTACACCTACGCGCGTACGGCTGATAACGTTTGCCGACGAAGAGCTGATTATTATATAAGGTTTTAACGCGTCATAAACAATTTCTTAAGCTCTCACATCGTTTCAAGTCCGATGCACACTTTACGAACGAGTAATCAAACCTTCGACCAAAAAGATAAATACTTTTATTAAGAACGTTATTACTCTTTATGCTCTCTTTCCAGCTCTTTATTCATTTCACTTTTTACATATACGTATACATATAACGTCTCTCTTTCAGCTCTTCAAAATCAGTCGCTATCGTTGCTAAAGGATTCATAATCCGGCCGTTTTTTTTGCCGGAAAATGGATTTTTCTCGAAATTTTCGTCGTTCCTTCTATTTAACGGCGCGAGGAGCACTTTTAAAGCGGCACGAAATGTAGACTTTTTATACCACTCAAATTTATTCCGTCATCCATAAGACTTCTCGACCATGCTAGCGTATAGTAATTTATTTTCATGTTACTTTTAATATCATTCTTAGAGGTAGAAAGTCTAACGAACTAGAAACGTCATATCAATCATGCAATCAAGTATTTACAGGAAGAATAGATACGTTTTCGTTAGAGAATATATTACGATGACACTATGGCAAAAGAAAAAGTACACTCTACTACTATTTAAATAAATGTTATAAAATTTCTATCGTTAGCACCAACGACGCCGTCGATACTTTTTCGCATCGACGACGAGGATAATCGTCCGCGAATTCGCACTATCAATATTTTTCCTATCGAAAGTATATGAACGTATGAAAGAAGAAAGAAAACTTTTTTCATCCTTTTATAATCGTTACGGATTATTATTATTATAACGTAGACATGTATGTACGCGAACATAACCGACGTAATTTGTTGTTTTCGCGACGATTAAATTAAAATTATACTTTAAATTTATACTCTATTCTCTAAACTTTTACGAAGTTGTGAATCATGCATTGTGATATTATTCTATAGCCTAACTTGTATATTATTACTAAAGCAACATTACAAATATTATGTAATGCTACGTGACTTTCCATTTTTACTTCAACATTTCTATATTTATCTTCATCTCTTCATATTGAACATTGTAATAAAATATTATGAAATCGAAGAATTTACGGTTTACATTTGTTACAACTACCATATTATATCTATTAAAATACTACACGGTAACTTTGAAGGGTCGATCGTCAAGATCGTCCCGTTTCTTTTACTGTTCTACGATTGGTAATCGTGTAGTTGGTATCCAATTGAAATCATTTGATCGATCGTTTCTCTTCGCTCTCTTTTGTAACTTTCAATATTTTCGTGTAGTAGAAGGAAATCAAGCGAAGAGATCGAATCGGGATCGATGTAGAAGCCTCGAGAACACGGAGAAGCCGAGTATGATTGGTAAGGTTGAATATTTGGAAAAATATTCGGTGGCACCACCACCTAGCAGAGACTACTATGGCCTTAAAATTCTTCAAAACGAGGTGTCAGCGATGATCTTCAAAGATTTTCTCAGCTATATAACCTCTCATTTTGTTTTCGTTTTACTTCTTCCCCTTAGGTGATACTCTATATCTGGAAAATATCTCACGGACCTCACAAGACGCCGATTTCTCGTTGCACCAAGTTTTTTGAATTCGATCAGGACAAATCTTTGCAGGAAGATATAAGTCGATCTTTCGGTATGATTCAAATCCATATTTAGGAGTCTAACCAAAATGATTTTTTTTCATTGATAATTCAAGAAAAACAATCTTTCTTTATTAAATACAATTTCATGCTGCTTTTTTTACTTTTTTTTCTTTTTTTTTTTTTTTTTTTCTTTACAACGAGACAGGTGAGCACGTCGTAAATTACGTTAAAAGTATCGCAGAAGGAAAAAGGAATACGCTTTTGACGTTACCACGATCTTCGATCAGTAAAATCGTTGAATTTCTAAAGTTTAAAGATATCGTCAATTTATCTTCTTTGTCACGCATTGCGAACGTAGTAAGTAATCGATGCGATTCGCGAAAGGAAATTTTCAATGACTTATTAACGATCAGGTCTTTAGCGATAATTTTATCTGGGAAGCTTTATATAGAAGGCACAAGAGGTTTAATATTCGTAGAGAGGAAAGAGAATACGCTATGGCTTATGGTTGGAAACAAGCTTTCAAAGAAAAACAAATGGCGATTTCTGCCGGACTAAATAAAGTATGGACAATTTTTATTAGGCGAGTGATAACAACCGTATATATTATACAATATATGGATTTTATGATTTCAATACTTTCATAGATACCAGGATCAACGACCAAATATGAAAATTTGAAAATGCAGCATCGACTGACTAAATCCATAAGCGGACCATTAAAAACTGTATCCAAAGCATCAAGTTCGTCTATGAGCAGCGAGACTGTAACACCCTTGCAAATTACTCAGAAAAATGCAGAGACAAATTTAACGAAATCATTTAGAAATAATAAGATCGATGACTCCGCTAAAACGATTCAAATGGACAAGAAAATAAATACAAACATCAAGAAGGTCAATAACGCGAAAGTAAATAAAACTCAAAATGCAAAGGATGTAAAAAAAGAAAAATCGAATGTACGGAAAATAGAATCGAAGCACGACGTTCGTGAATCATTTTCTGATTCGATGACGGTCACTCAAAAAAATAGTACAATGCAACGAAATAAAAAATCTGTTATCACCGCGAAAAATACTAATATGACTATGGATATAACGGGGAAAGGTAAATTCGGTGATTCGAAAAAGAATGTACATAGTAAAAGTACTGCATCGATAATAAAATCGAACGACGGGGCTTCGATTGGTCAACAAATTAAAAACAAATCTCGACCTAAAAATAAAACCAAGGGAAAAGTATTAACACAAGATAATCCGATGATTTTAAGTACTGATAGATCTTTTTTGGACGAATCGTTGGTCATGAAGAATGAAAATTTCGAGTTGGCTTATCTGATAGAGGAAAGTCTAAAGAGAATTCGTAGTCCTAGGACAGTATTCGATTACGATTTCAGTTATCTCAATAATTCGAAAACTTCCTCTGATCCAACGAAAAAGATAGAGGAAACTCGTAAAACAATAAATACGATGAAAGATTCGAAGAGAGATCAAAGTAATTCAAAACTCGATCGTTTATCGGAAAATTCTGATTCCATGACTACATTATCGAATGATTCTATGATCGACAATATTAAGGCGAATGAATCGGATCGTTCTATGAATAAAATTCCAATGAAAGAAAAAAATAAATCCTGGGATTCGAAAATGACTACATTATCGAATGATTCTATGCTCGACAATGTTAAGGCAAATGAATCGGATCGTTCTGCGAATAAAATTCCAATGAGAGAAAAAAACAAATCTTGGAATTCGAAAATTATTATTGATCGAAACGAGACGATTGAACGTGACACCGATTTTAATAAAAATTCGCCTAAAAAAAGTCCAAAAATAATAGATAAAATGGATAAGAAATATTCTATCCCTAAAGGAGTTTTAAATAATATGGATATAATGAAGTCTTTGAGGTCCAGTAGTCCAATGATTAGATCAACCACGACATCCGGGAAAAATGTCACGACGACTGCTACAAACCGATTTGCCTTGAAAAAGAGTTTGAATGAGTTGCGCAAGGATCAAATAATGCAACACAATTAAAAGGACGTATTCATCCGATCCAACGATACACGAGTATGGTAAATGATACGATAATTCGTATGGTGCAATACAACACAAATATGTAGAAATCTTCATCCAAACGAAAAATTCTTATTCGTCGTAAATATCTCGTATCATTCTGACAATGAATTATGTGTCTATAAATGATCACGATTTGATGATATGTCTTTAAATACATAAGTTTTCGTATAACATCGTATTTACATTGTCACTATTTTGAAAATAAAATTTAGCTTTAACATTAGCGGAGTAAATTGGTTTTAAAATATTTTCGTCCCTTTCTGACCTCATATTCCTGATCTCTTTTTGAAAATGCCTGTTATATGTTACATGTAATGTTTAAAAACATATTATTCCATTAAGTATATATAATACAACAATCCTCTAATTACTACGTCAACTAATAGCAATCGTATGTACTTCCCATGATTATTTCAGTTTCATATATTTTTGTAAATTTATTACGAGATGAATCATTTCGTTTATAAATAACAATACGAATTTTATCAAACAATACGAATATTGACGAGTAACCGAGATTAGAACCTCAAATTTTATTGTCATTATTAAGCCTGACTCTATTAGTATATTTATGCCGTTTGGAGAAAACGAAATGATTGTTTTTTTTTTTGTATAATTATTATTTAAAATGCATATAATTATTATTTATATGCATATTAATTAATAAGTATTGTCAAGGTAAAAATGAAATTTGTGCTTTATCATAAATTGCATAACATTCAAAGTGTACAATCAAAGATTCGTCGTCGTATATCACGAACGTTAATACAATTGCATTTGCTATGGTAAATTTTTGAACACACGTTTCATTTTTAGCTTTATGAATCACCGTTATAATACATAATATCTCGAATACTTTCATCACAATCGCTTTTACCCTTATTCACATGAAAAATTGACAATACCTCTCACTGTATTCGATATCAAGATATCACGTGGAATCCACTTTTTAGATATATTTTTAAATTTTAATTGACGATATCGCAATTCGCACCCTTGTTTCATCGACGATTACAGATTTATACAGTGTCGTTTTCTCATCATTCTATATGATAATTTGATAAGTAAAAATTCATAAAATTATCATAAGAAATGAAACTACCGCCATGGTTCGGTTTCATTATACATCCTTTCTATATTATCGCGTAGCATTTTTTCTTGATCTGCAATGAAAGAGATATTTTAAAATATATCACATCAAATTTCATTAATTGAAAAATATAACGTAAGTATATAAAAAATATCAGTTAATAATAAAAAGATATACAATGAAAAGAGGTACAATGTTAGACTGTGTTTACCTCTTGTTAAATTTGCAATCACGCACTGTTTTCTGAGAAACTCCAAACAAAGGGCACGGGATAGACCGAAGGCGTGCATGTTACAGGTAAAGGTACTAAAAGAACGTAATAAAATACAATGATCGAAAACTTTTTCGATACTGATCGACTTTTAATACATACCCTAATTGTCCGAAGACTATATTAGCTTGAAATTTTCTGTCTTCTGTCGCAATCGCTTCCTGATCGAGAGACTTTGGCCTTGATGGTACCGGCCTTAAGGCTCTTTCACATTGCACGGCATCGAAAAAAGCTGCAGTCCAAAACCTCATTGATGTCCAGATTGGTTGAACGCGTAAATGCGTGTAGAGATATTCTCGATATGGTTCCAAGCCTGGTACCTCGACTAATTGAAAATAAAACAACGATGAAACTTTCGTAATATCGATTCACTTCATTCACGAATACTAACCCTCATGATAAAAGGTAAAACACATGTTCATTAGATTTTTGGCTGGTGCAAAATCGTCAGCTTCGTGGCATTCGAAAAGTGCCACGGCGAAATGTTGAGCGAGCGAGTAAAATGAAGCTTCTGTTACGCACGCACGTGCTCTTCTCGCATTAACCACTCTGGAGAACCATATCCTACCGGATTCCGTCTACAAATTTATTCGTTTCATTAATAACGATATTATCGATGTCTATATACATAGAATTATTTATAAATAAATAACTAATAGACTGAACGTAATTAGACGAGAATAAACTCAAAAAGAAGTAAATAGATAGACTGCTCCATTCTTTTTTTCTTTTTTAGTAAAATCTAAAACGTTTCATCATCGTCACAAAATCTTCTATTTGTCAAACGTACATATCTACCATATACAAATATATACATGTATAATATTATACATATTTATATGTATATAATGATTACTAAGCGATAATATGTCTTATATATGTACAATGTATACGTATGGAAATATTTTACGTACAAGGACCATTTGACCGAAATTGGCCTTTTGTTCTTGATCTATGGTATTCGGAGCCTCGAAAAGCAAAGGGACAAAAGTTTTCATAAAATCAGCAGCCGCCTCTTCCGATTGACTGTCAGCTGATAAACTAGATGCCCAAGATTGAACGGAACTAGAGGAACCTGAGAAAATAACATCGATGATTAAAATGCTGAACAAAAAAGATTAAATTTCCTAAAATCGTACCTTTATATCTAATATATTTACCTGATCTTTGCCAAAATCTACGTCCATCCATGTTCGAATCTAAACTGGTGCTCGGGCCGTAACCATCCTGATCGCTGGTCGAATCGCTGCTACAAGGCATATCTGAAATAATATTCTACTAACCATCACCCTTGTATATGAGCAATCCATTATTGTTTAGAATGCACGTCGAAAGCGTTTATACGGCTAGTCGAGTCGCAAGGTCTGTTCGTATCAATTACGATAATAAATCCAGTCTAGCGAATCCCGCAATAAAACGACAAGACGAGAACACGATCTCTATAGGGTATAACTAAAAAAAGATAAGGACGTTCAGACGGTGCTAATACACGTATTATAATTCAATACGGCTAACTAGATGTGCATTTTAACTAGCACATTTTTGTTACGGGGTTACATTACAACACTACGTATTTTTTTTTACTGCTTTCCTTGGCCACCTTCTACCTACCAGCGTGACCTTAGGTAATTATTATGGCGTACAAATTTTCTACGATAACTTATCCGAAACATTAACTTTTCCTGATGTTACGAATTATCTTTATTTCTTCTTCCTCTCCTTCTTCTCGTTCTTCTTCTTTTTCTTTCTCCCTCAAAGACATTTCTCTTTTTAGAGGAAGCACCAGACGACAAGTACACAAAGACACGAAGGGAAAAGTCAAGTGCTGAGAAGCACATAGATAAGCGAGTAACAGTGTAGAGTCTTTTATTAAAGAAACATGAAATATCGGGGAAGTGGAAAGGGGGAAACTACGATCTCACTAATTGCACCTACGTAACGTTAACAAAGACGCGGTGAGATTTTCCACGTAAGAAAAACCTGGCGTGGCGTTACACAAAAAAGGGGTGGCACACTAACGTCTATTTACCTAACCGAAAAATGACCGTCTGATAGCGGGTCGGGGCCCTTGCTTTATTGGAAAAGAAAGAAAAAATAAGATATAGAGTTTATTATTATTGTCCTCAAAGAATGAAGAATATATCATAGTACATATTTTGTCATAGGAAAATTATTTGAATGGTACTATATATTATTGATTTATTTATTTACCTGCTTTATAATTCAATTTCTCATAAGGATCAGGTCCGGTAGCTTTGATGTCCTTTTCCTGAAGTGGTTCTATACTCTCTTGGCTATCTCTGTCTGGACTGTTGTCCTCGTACTCGTTAGATTTCTCTTCTCGTCTCTTACGCGAGGTTGATCTTGATGAAGCTATCTCCTCATACGTCATTCCACGTGGATACTTTCTCGAAATTCTCGACAAGCTGGCACTACCTTGTCGCTCCAATTTATGCCTCGCCATTGCTTCGTAATCCTCATATGACAAGCCTGCACCGAATCTAAAAATGAATATTCCAATATTGTTCCGGTTCATTTATCTCTATTGTGACAACTTAAACGGATATAAACGTGCTTCGAGACGTAACAACAGTAAGCATTATTGCGGAAAAATAATTATTTAAAAATAATAATATAATTGTTAAATAATTTATTATTGGCATTGATTAATGTAATGCTACGAAGTAATGTTATAATGAAAAAAATACTGCATTTTTTAATCTACACATCGTTATGACGGGTTTTAAGAAAAATTAAAAGATACAAAATTAATTGCGGTAAATCTAATATTAAATTATTTTGATATCTACAAACTTTTGTAAGATAAAAATATGATTTATTTGTTTTCGTTGAAATATTATCTTAGGTAGCTCAAGTTTGGCTAGCTTATATTTATTCGTATACTTTCTCATTGAGAATAAGTACTAAAAAGGGCAAAGAAGAGAAAAGTTCTCGACTCGCCTTGGAAGTCTCAATTTTCTACGCGCCAAGTGCTCCTCTTCTTTCACTGGTTGATGGGGGGGTGACGAGGGAGTCGAGGACGGTGTTGTCAACTCATTCTCTTCTAAACTATTACTCAATGCTGATCCTATTCTATTCCCTAAGCCTTGAAGGTATTCGCCGCTACCTCCTAAAGCGGATCTTACAGTTCTGAGAGCTCCTCGAGTTCGACCAATTAAAGAGTCTCCTGCCGAGGATGGCAAAGCTGTTGTAACGTCCACCATATCTTCTAACGCAAAATTATTTAAATAAATTTTTTATAAAGAAGTGAAAATAGAAAGGAAGAATTGTCAAAATCTAAGATATTTCAAAACGCATCGTATTTAATTATTATAAATTCATCAAAAAATTATATCGGTTGTACCTAATTTTTTAAAAATGTTTCCAACACGGATAGAAACGAATTTCATTTACAAATTTTTTGTCATTATATGATATTGTTTATTTAGTTCATGTATTTATCATTAAATGATGTTTGTATTCAGTAATAAGAAAAAATTTATAATTAAAAAAAAACGACTGATTTAGATGATCCATACACATTTCACAACTGTTCTTTAAGAGAACTTTAAGCGCGAAGAACCATTTTAAAATATCTTATCATCGATATCATTCGGTATTCAAACACATTTTATACCAGTAGAAAGATGATTAAATATATAAAAAAACAATAAGGTAAAAAATAAAATAAATATAAATGCGCATTGTACTCGTTAATATATGTATATAGGTATATAGGTCATCTCACTTGGTTGTCTATGGGAATACATTCACGAGTTTAAACCTACGCATATCCATAGATAATCCGGAAAATTTGAATGAAAGGAATTTTTAATGTCGTCAACTCCAGTATGAATAGTAGAATATGTGACATAAGAATATAAAATTCATGATTTAATGAAAAATCTCAAAGACCATTCTATAGGACAATAGATTTAATGAAAACAGCTTGTCATGCATTTACAATATGTAAGGAATATGAAATATTGCGTACGAGGAGTATGTTGAATATCGATCGATTTATCAATAAAACAAACTTAGATACCGAACATCATATTACGAACATTCTTAAGCGTATTTGTTCAAAGTCGACTAGTGAATTAAGTATAACTACTTCGAAGTACGTAAGTAGATATATCTAGGCCCAGAATATAGGTAAGTATATTATTATTTGCATTATTGAAATATCCTTAATAAAAAGTTAATAATATCGAAATTTTCTTTCCCGATATTTTGCCTTTGAATTTGCAAATGTAATTACCGAATGAATATAAATTCTTTTTATTTTTTATTATTGTACACAGTATTGTTAACAGGAATGATCAATGTTATCATAAAATTATAGAATCTTATCGTTTGACAATTTTTCTTTCTATCATATTTATATTAATCTCAGTAATATTTGCCACAAAAAAGAGGGAGAGAAAGAGAGAGAGAGAGAGAGAGAGAGAGAGAGAGAGAGAGAGAGAGAGAGAGAGAGAGAGAGAGAGAGAGAGAGAGAGAGAGAGAGAGAGAGAGAGAGAAGAGAGTAAAACGATCTTTCATATAATAAAATTATGTAAATAATTATGCAATGTGAAATTTTTAATTTAAAAATTCATCAAATCAACCAGACGCGATCTGGCTTTATGAAATCATTCACGGATATATATTATAATCACCGCGGATATCCTTCCGCGATAACGTTATTAATGAGTTATCGTCGAAAATGTTATACGATTTTAACCGAATGATATTCATTTTTAATTCTATTTAGGAAAAATTAAATTATATATCTTAATAAGGAACTACTATATAGGAGAGAGAAAGAGAGAGAAAGAGAGAGAAAGAGAGAGAGAGAGAGAGAGAGAGAGAGAGAGAGAGAAAGAGAAAAAGAAAGAAAATGAGAAAAGAACAAATACATGGAATGGCACTTAAACTTTAAATTATTGATTTTACCTGCATTCATACATCGAACATTTGAAGCGATAAGATATTTAAATTAGTAGAGTAGCGCTCGTTACCAAGAATAATGCAAATGTTCGAATTAGTATGAAAGAAGCATATGTCTATTGATCATGAAAAACATATTGACAATCGAAAAAACGTCTATTTTCTTTTCCCTTGAAATCATTTATCATAGGTATACGATAAGGCTAACATTATATTTTACAACACAATGTCCTTGGAATATTTGCCTCATTGTGTGTAAAATGGTAAAGATAAACAATAATTACTGGTCAATTAATGTAAAAAAATATAACAAATGATTTGAAACAAAAATGTTAATCATTTGGAAAAAAAACCTTGGTATTCCGTGCTTCCTTAGTTCTGATTCAGAACAATGAAAGACTGCAATATGATCAAATGATCGATTAAAGCTAGCAATAAATAAAGAAGTCATGCGATAAGATACCGGTAAAGTAAAGTGCATTGACTCGTAGTCAAAGATTATATGTAACTAAACGCATCGTCGGAAAACACAAATAACCGCAATGCAGCTCTATCCATGTATATAACATTCTTTTCATCATGCGGGTCGTCGCAAAACGTATTTCAGGTTTTTGGTTTCTTTTTTTTTTTCTTTTCTTTTCTATTATAGTCTAGTCTTTTATACATTTGTTTATCTTTTTTTTTAAAATGATTCTCTTGCCTAACGCAATCGATATTAATATGAAATAAAACATAAAGACGATTATAGTAACATAAAAACTGTGCTCTCGATAACATATGTAATGTCAAGAAAAAATATAATGTACATACCCTTTATTATTAATATTTATACTTTCAACGTGACACTTTTATCTTTTCTTAACACCTTATACAAATAATCGTAATCGATAAAACTCGATCACATCTTCGAGTTTCGTTTAAAAACGCACCAAGAAACACTTTGACGGACTTACGTAAATATTTAAATCAACGTTAGTCTATGTCTTATTCGCGTTTAAAAGCGCGATTTTAAACAAAAGTACTGTACGGAATATATCAATGGATTAAATTTCAGAAATTAACTGTTTTGTCAATGAAATATGACAAATCGTTAAAGTAACTTTCGAACAAAAAGCTCCGTTGATTTGCGCCACGCTAAGTGTTGCAGCTGCTTACGTTTCTTTCAATACAGCTCGCGTTACGCTTCCCACATATGATCCTATTAAGCCATGCGCATGCGTTTCTAGCGATCAATAATACAATGGTCTTCGTTTACCAGCACGTAGAGAAACTACTAGGGACATCGAGTGGAATTTTTAATCTTTATTGAATAACAGTCGATAATATATCAACTGGTGGTAAAGAATCTTATCACTAAAAATAAAAATTCCTAGATATACCTAGTGTATCTATATCGTTTCAATTTATAAATTGTTTTTCAAAATTAAAAAAAAGTGAATCTTGAAAGAAAATGTTTCAATAAAGAACAAACGTAATAAATATTCATCAAATAATATATTTAAGAAATAAGACTTCGTAGTATTCCAGTGTATTCGTTATCTCGGTATAATGGAGATAAAAATGTATAAATAAAAATTATGAAATTTAGATGGAAGATCCGTAAAAGGATTTAATAGACAGATTTTCAATTTTGTTTATAATATTAAGAGAATATTAAATAAGTTTAAGTCATTCAAGTTACCCGTAGTTATGCAGAATTTTCCATTATATCTTCAAATCCTACTGCAATTTATCGAAAACGAATCTAATTCCTAGATGATACGACTGCTCCTTCGAATGGTGGAAGGTTTAAATTGTTCCAATATGGTTTATGTCTGGAAACAGAAATATATGATTTAAATTAAATCACGTTCTTTTTTCTACGAGTGTCAATGTCGTAAAGAAAGCATTATTACCTCTCCTCATAATAGCCATCAGCTTCGACATATGTCTCATTGTACAGTGTCATATATTTGTTCAACTCTACGAAAATATCTAACACTGGAGAGAAACTCATAAAGAAAGTTACTGATTCTCCAGGGATTTCTCGATTAATAACTAACATTTCGCAGTTGTAACAAAAATGAGTATTGAATTTTACCACATCCAGTCTCAAATTACCTTCTTGAAGAGCACGCGATGAGTTACGCAATTGAATCAAAGATCGATATACCTTATAAACTGACGGACCTACGATATTCTTCTGATTTTCCAAATTCAATAGTTCATAACTTTCATGAACAGGAAGCCACGTACGATTACCTTTACTGAATCCTGCCAATCAATAAATACATAATAATTTTTCATATAACATTTTGATAATATTGACATGTTGATATTTTTAGTGTTCATTTGTCTATTTACCAGCATTTTTACTATTGTCCCATTGGAAAGGTGTGCGATTTGGATCGCGAGATCGGCTTTGATACTTATCCTTTCCTGCATTACAAGCCTGCGGATCCTGCGTGTCCTCCCAAGATATGTCACTCTTGTCAACCATTCCGATTTCTTCTCCGTAATAAGTGACGGCAACGCCAGGCAAAATCATTGGTAACATAGTCATCTGAACAGCCCTTTTTGGATAACGTGAGGCAGTACGACTTCGATCGTGATTTCCCAACTGAAAGCAAAGAATTATAATTACGAAATAATTGTTGACAACCATTAATAATAATTACTTTACCGAAGACCAACAACTTACCACCCAATTGGCACTTCCAGTACTTGGAGTGTGAGCCATCCATGTCTCGATGATTCTCTTAAAATCGGTCGCGCTCGAATTGTGATTCACGTCGGTAATCAGTTTGAAATTAAATGGTATGTGAGAACCGTAATCGTAATATTTCGTAGTATTTTCTAGAGAAGTATAAGCTTCGGTCATCATCACCTAAAGAATATCCGAAAAAGGATTAACAAACTGAAAGAAATTTTAATGACATTTCGTAAGAATCGATACCTTCTCATCCTCGTTGTTGGCATCGGAATAATCATCAAGAACCTTTCTCCAGCTTTTTACAAGTTCGTAGGTTCGAGGATCATCTTTAGTGTAAATGTGGTCCAAGTAAGTGTAATCACGATCGGTAGCGCTTGGATCCGAACTTCTGGGTTCATCACGGAAATCTTCTATTTCAAAAAGATGAGGAACGGCGTCTATTCGAAAACCGTCTACGCCTTTACGTAGCCAAAATCGAATGACGTCCTAGAAAATATAAAATCATGAAATTCGACAAATTCAAATAGAGATCCATCTTTCGATTCGATAATCGCACTAACTTCCATCTCGGCTCGCACTTCTGGATGACTGTAATTCAAGTCTGGTTGCCTGTACTCGAATTGATGGAAATACCATTCCTTCAAGGTTGCATTGTACGTCCATGCAGGACCACTAAACAAGCTGATCCAATTGTTCGGTGGTGTCACTCCATCATCCTTTCGGCCCTTTCTCCAAATATAATAATCCTTATATTTTTCCTCCCCGGCGAGGTACTTTTGGAACCATTCGTGCTTATCGGATGTATGATTTGGTACGAGATCAAGAATTACCTGCGAAATTAAACCAAAAATGGGATCGAGGAAACGGCCATGAGATGAACTGAAAGGAGTTTATGAAAACAATTAAAGACGGAAATCTCCTCACTTTTAATCCAAGTTTCTTCGATTTTGCTACCAATGTCTCGAAATCCTGCATGGTACCAAACTCTGGATGTATGGCTTTGAAATCTGATATGTCGTAACCAAAATCTACCATTGGACTCGCATAAATAGGTGAAAGCCATATTCCTTGAACTCCAGCATCGACAAAATGTTCCAATTTCGATGTAATACCTTTTTCGTTACCAGCACATTAGTGTTAGACAAGTAAAATTATTGGAAATTTCAACGGCAATGAAATGAAATCGAAATGATGCTTACCTTTTAGATCGCCAACTCCATCATCATTGGAATCCATGAAACTCCGTGGATAAATTTGATAAAATACGGCGTTCCTCCACCATCCCTTGTTTTTGATCTCGCCATGGACGAGACCAGTAGCGAGCAAGAGTGAACAAAAGCAAACCGTGCGAAACATCTTCGCATCTGTTGTGCAGTATACCCGTAATGTTTCATATAAATATAATCCTAAAATATAAAAATTTATGATACGTTATCTCTCTAAGTTTACACTATTAATAAGACCTCATTACTTTCTTATTGATACATGCTGAATTTTATCAGGAAAAAGATTGGCGTAGTATTTATTCCAAGAAATGGAAATTTTTCTGTTGTATAAAAAAATTTACTATCACATATGTATATCGAATCTTTTTTAAATCCCACCGGAAATGTGAAGTCCCACCGGGAAGAAAAAAAGTTCTATAAAAAATTATTAATTGTTTTATCGGATATCTTTTCTTGTTTAAAAGAATCCTGATAATATTCCTGAACAACACATTGTAAATATCTTACATTTTACTAGTATCTAGAATATAAGAATTGTATCAGAATATTTCATGTTTAAATACTTATAGACAAAATTAATGCAATTCGCTATTTCTAATTCTAACTTAATTATCCTGTAGAATAAAAAATTACTATTATTGAACGAATGATAAACTATAATGGATATTATAGAATTTATAAAAGTGTAGAAACAAAAGCACGAACTTTATTATTTAAAGACAAACAAAGATATAACAGATTCCAGAAAAAAATTCGGATAGAGAGATTATCAACGCGTATTTATATAAATTAACCAATTTAGTTGCAAAGCAATTATACCATTACGTCATTACAAGATTGTATTCCAAGAGATTAAAATTGAAGATTTGATAAATGAAAATGTTTAGTTAAAGTCACATTGTATCTTTATAAAAACATATATCATCGTGATAGTAATATGTTTACAGAAGTATATTAATTGCATGGAATAACAATCAATATCGACACAGCAAAATGGATATAGCATTAAATATGATATAGATATAGCATAATAAAAAAAATTATGCAAAGAGCAGTAACATTGAAATAATTACATTTATTATACCAGTTAAACTAACCATTAAGATATAAAAAATAATTTATGATATTAATTAAATGTATTTTGAAATTTTATTCTTTTCTTTCTTTTTACAGGAAATTTACATGAAATTTAATTAAATGCATATTTTCCATTGCTACCTATATTTCTTAATATTCTCTAAATTCAACAAAATATAGATATTAAAAAAAATCACATTTTATCTATATTAGGCATTGCATTCACACATGCTTCAAGCGGAAGGTGAATGGAATCCATTTTCGATTACAAAATTAAAAGAATATTAAATAAAATTGCATCATGAAAATTACTAGAATTTATGCAAAATCTTCCACTATATTTCCAAATCCTATTGTAATTTGTCGAATATGAATCTAATTTCTAGATGATACGACAAAGCCCTGCCAAGGTGGAAGGACTACTTGCAAGAAAGGCGGTACATGCCTGAAAATAAAAATATATGGTTTGAAATTAATACATTTTCATTTTTTACGAATATCAATAGAGTCAACAAAAAAATTATTACCTCTTGGGAGAAAAGGGGCAGACTTCGACATAAGTATTCTTGTAAAGTGTCATGTGTTTTTTCAAGTCAACGAGAAGGCTAATCACTGGAGAAAAACTCATAAAAAGAGATACTGTCTCTCCGGGAACTTCTCGACTGATTGCTAATATTTCACAGTTGTTACAAAAATGTGTTTGCAATTTCAGCACCTTAATTTTCAGTTTTCCTTCCTGAAGGGCTCGGGACGAATTGCGCAATTGAATCAAAGATCGATATGCATTATAAAGTGTTTGCTGTATGCTGCTCTTTTGATTTTCCAAATTCAATAATTTATAATTTTCATGAACCGGAAGCCACGTTCGATTACCTTTGCTGAATCCTAGAGATCAATAAATTCGTAAAACGTCTTTATGTGATACTTTGATAAAATTAAAAACACTCTTAGTATTCATTCATCTAATCACCCGCATTTTTACTACTGTCCCATTGGAAAGGTGTGCGATTTGGATCGCGAGATCGGCTTTGATACTTATCCTTTCCTGCATTACAAGCCTGCGGATCTTGCGTGTCCTCCCAAGATATGTCACTCTTGTCAACCATTCCGATTTCTTCTCCATAATAAGTTACGGCTACGCCCGGTAAGATCATTGGTAGCATAGTCATTTGAAAATTCCTTTTTGGATAACGTGATGCAGTACGACTTCGATCGTGATTTCCTAACTGGACATAATAAATATTAATTATAAAATAATTACTACCGATTAATAATAGTTAATTTACCGAGGACCGACGACTTACCACCCAATTGGCACTTGCAGTGCTTGGCATGTGAGTCATCCACTCTTCAATGATTCTCTTAAAATCAGAAGCGCTCGAATTCTGATTCACGTCGGTAATCAGTTTGAAATTGAATGGTATGTGAGAACCGTACTCGTAATATTTCATAGTATTTTCTAGAGAAGAATAAGCTTCGGTCATTATCACCTAAAAAATATCCAAAAAAGGATTAACATACTGAAAGAAATTTTAATGATCTTTCGTAAGAATTGATACCTTCTCATCTTCGTTATTGGCATCGGAATAATCATCAAGAACCTTTCTCCAGCTTTTTACAAGTTCATAGGTTCGAGGATCATCTTTGGTATAAATATGATCCAAGTAATTGTAATCACGAGTCGTAGCGCTTGGATCGGAACTTCTGGGTTCATCACGAAGGTCATCTCTCTCGTAGAGATGAGGAACGGCATCAATACGAAAACCATCTACGCCTTTACGTAGCCAAAATCGAATAACGTCCTGGAAAATATAAAATCATGAAACTCGACAAATTCAATTAGAGATCCATCTTTTGATTCGATAATTGCACTAACTTCCATCTCGGCTCGCACTTTTGGATTACTGTAATTCAAGTCTGGTTGCCTGTACTCGAATTGATGGAAATACCATTCCTT